>NW_023595682.1:0-22427 GCF_014839805.1 Manduca sexta | reverse complement strand
CTCCCTTTCTCAATACTCATTCCTTATTTTAAAGACTGGCAACCCATACAAGGGTCTTTTGGAATTAAGAATATTTAAGGGTGGTGATCATTTAACTTATAATAATATCAGGTGTTCACTTGAACTTTCTAATTAAACAATGTAATACTGCTCGTTGGTCGATTTTATAATTATTATATTTTGTGATACACTACTGTCAGATGTTATTTAATTATAATTAATACATACTTTCAGGAACATAATAAAATAACTTATTTTATTTGTGACACCATCTTCAAAATACTCAGCTATTTTTTTTAATGTAAGGTATTTTAACGTGACTTATCTTCCTGCGTGTATATAATGTATTAAAATCACATATTTTCTGATTTCAAATACACATCTATACTATTATATAAAGCTGAAGAGTTTGTTTGTTTGTTTGTTTGAACGCGCTAATCTCAGGAACTACCGGTCCAAACTAAAAAATTCTTTTTGCGTTGGATAGCCCTATGTTCGTGGAGTGCTATAGGCTATATATCATCACGCTTTACCCAATAGGAGCGGAGCAGTAATGCCTAATCTCAGGAACTGCCGGTCCGAACTGAAAAAATCTTTTTGCGTTGGATGGCCCTTTATTTGTGGAGTGCTATAGGCTATATATCATCACGCTATACCCAATAGGAGCGGAGCAGTAATGCCTAATGTCAGGAACTACCGGTCCGAACTGAAAAATTATTTTTGCGTTGGATAGTCCTTTGTTCGTGGAGTGCTATAGGCTATATATCATCACGCTATACCCAATAGGAGCAGAGCAGTAATGGCTAATCTCAGAAACTAGGAGTTTGAACTGAATAATTATTTTTGTGTTGGATAGCCCTTTGTTCCTGGAATGCTATAGGCTATATATATCATCACGCTATGCCCAATAGGAGCGGAGCAGTAATCGCTAATCTCAGGAACTACCGGTTCGAACTGAAAAAATATTTTTGTGTTGGATAGCCCTTTGTTCCTGGAGTGTTATAGGTTATATATCGTCACGCTATGACCAATAGGAGCGGAGTAGTAATGAAACATGATGCAAAAACGGGGACAATTTATTAGTTTTGAGAGCTTCTATTGCGTGCGCTGCGTAAACGGTTAAAGTTATGCAACAATAATGAATGACGGGATTGTTCCTCTTAAAAAGTTCTACAAATTTATATCATAAAACAAAGTCCCCCGCTGCATCGGTCTGCCCGAACGTGTTAAACTCAAAAACTACCCAACTTATTAGGATAAAATTTGGTATGGAGTCAGTTTGAGACCCTGGGAAGAACATAGGCTCTCGGGAAAATATATAGCGTGACTTTTATAACGGAAAACTTTAGCCCGAAAAACTTTATAACGCGGGCGGAGCCGCGGGCAAAAGCTAGTATATACATATGGGTGTTATTTTTTTTGATTCCATGTTTTTAGAGGTAAAATTCGTTTAAGTATGCGTTCCCGGCAAAGCTGCATGGGCAGAGGATTAATCTGATTCACTGCTCAGAATTTTCTACAACAATGTAACTGGTCTCATTCGACATGTGTAGTGCAATTTTGAGGAATTTTGAACTCTTTATTTATCCCCTCACCTCCCCCCGAGGTCATAAAGGCTGCAAAATCTTCGAAACGCGGGAGAAAACTAGAATATTAAAACCGCGATAAAATCCGAAAAATAGTTAATATTAGTGTCTTTATTTTACCTTAATAACTAGCAAGCTCCAATTTTCTCAGAACACAGGTTATAGCGAATATAATGACAATAATGAAGCCTAAAACTCGTGCAGAGCGCGATTGTTAGCCGTATTTAACTAGTTTCTATTTTGTGTAGTATGAAGCCGAATGTCCCAAAAGCATCGGCTCCTGTCATATCTATACGATTATATTATAAAGCTGAAGAGTTTGTTTGTTTAATTGAACGTGCTAATCTCAGAAATGACTGCTTCGTATTGAAAATTGGATAGTCCATTTATCGAGGAAGGCCATAGGCTATATAACATCACACTATGATCAACAGGAACGGAGCATCAATAGAAAATGTTCCAAATATAGAGAAAATTTATTCCTTTTATGAGTTTCCTTTGCTTGCACTACGTTAACTATTAAAATTACGCGACAATAATGTATGACGAAATAATTCCTCTTAAAATCTTCTAAAAATATATTATAAAGCAAAGTACCTGTCGCATCTGTCTACCAGTCTGAATGTGATAAACTCAAAAACTACCCAACGGATTTCGATGTAATTTGCTAAGGATATAGTTTGAGATCCTGGGAAGGACAGACTACTTTTTATCCCAGGAAAATATATAGCAAATCTTTGTCCCGGATAAATTTTCTAACACGGGCGGAGACGCAAGCAAAAGCTTGTTATATATACAACCCAGTGACGACATGAACTAGTCCCTCGCCTCATGATTAGTGTTTCATCTCCTTATCAAATGTATCAGTAACTTTATATTATAAAATATCGAATTAAGGCATTGCTGACCCTGAATAGTTGAAGTCAGTTCAAGATTAGCTTTATACTATTCTAGTGTACTAGTTTGAAGGCTGTTACTTATGGGTAATTTAATTTACTGGGAATTATGTGATTTATTAAATCTCGGTAAAATAAATCTTCTTGCCGTTCCTGCTGTCCTTGGGACAATGTGGAACATGTGATATTACTATAAAACTCGAGTCGGTATTAGGGTGTTAGGGAAGTAGATAGGTATTATAATGCAATAATTGCTAGTATAAGTCTTAATAATACAAAGTAATAATTTATACTTATTTATTTAAAAATATTTAAATATATTGGTATAAAATACTCAACATTAAAATTACAACTTTTTGTTTGCAAAAACGAAATATCACAGAAATGGTTTTATTTTTCTGTTTTTGAAACTCCGCCTTAATACTGAACTACCAAAACTTGCTAAATGAGAAGCCGATGTTGGGTGTCCAGTCGGACTTGAAGTTGGGCATCTCGAACTTCTTGTAGTCGGCGTTGAAGTCGAGCGAGGTGGTCTTGTCGCGGAACAGGTTCAGCTTGCCGCCCACGGAGTAGTCGTTGCGGTCGAAGAGAGGCGTGTGCGCAGCGCTCGCCGACGCGCCCACCTGTCCCTGAAACACGAGAGCACAACCACCGTCACTACTGCCACATGCTAGCAGAGGGCTGACGAACAACAACTAGAGACCAGCTCATACTCACTTGAACATGTAGTCGACGCCGCCGCCGAAGGTGTTGAAGTCGGGCGCGTGTGGAATATCCGGCATGGTCCTGGTGGCCAACGCCTTCACGTCTAGGTTGTGGTTGTCGTTATGGAACACGTTCAACTTGCCGGCTGCCGTCAGCTTGTCACCGAAGCTGGGTATATGTGTGTTTGTAAGAGTAGCGCCGTGTCCATTGCTGCAAGAGTAACCCACTATAAGTAACGTTCGGAAGAAGAACTACGAGAGAGTCAATGGTCGATGACGTAAAGCATTACTCACACGTTGTTGTACGCCAGGCCCGCTGTTGCGCTGCTCATCTTGAGGTTCTTGTCGAGGTCGAGGCCGCCGATGGCGCTGAAGACGTTCTTGTCGTCGCCTGCGAACGGCACCTTGAGGACCGCTCCGGAGGTGCCGTCCGAGTTGACGGTGACCGAGCCGTGTGTGTCACGCCTTACCCTTGATACCATCATCGGCACCAACACCACATCTTTGTCGATGTGTCGGCTCTCTGCGCCCACCAGCGCCAGCGCAACGAGGAAGAGGCACGACAGGGACATGGTGTATCGATCTCGGGTCACAACGATAAGTGATGCTGCTGTCGTCTGCGTCTCAGTTTATATACGTCGCAGCGCGCACGGTATTGATAAGGAGTGCAGCCCCTAGTCCGCGCCCGCGTGGGAAATCTCGGGAAATAACCGAGATGTTTAGAAATTATCCGTGAACCGATTTCATGCGGTCACTTTGCTCTTATTTTTATCGACGTTATATAAGGAAAATATTCCTTGTTTATCAAAAGGTTATGATCTCATACTACGAAAGGGTCTCTGTAATAAATTCGCAAATGTTTAATATACAGAAAGTATATTCCACTGAAGAACCAATATAAAAAAATGACATTATTTTGTCATTCATTTATCTGACCAGGTAACTTTTGTGCGGTTTTTTCTTACTGGACCATGGACCATATATATATGGGGACCACAGTACCTCGGTGATTCCTTCTAGCTAGATGCGTTGGAAGAGGCACTTGTACAGTCAGCAACAGAAGTCGTTGAACATAATTTGTTTCCAATATTTCCTAATCATTATCATTTACCATAAGTTGCTGATTAATTTAAAAACAAAACAACTTGTCATAAATGAACTACAAAAGTAGCTGAACGCTGTCAAACCATTAACTGCTAAACATTACTAGCGACAATTTTATGATCTGTAATATATACAAATGTGGCTGAAATTAGCAAATTCTTTGTTTTATATGCAAGCTTTTTTTCTATTCGTTAAATTGAACCCATCAAGCTTCAAGACACCAATATCGCGAAGCGCAAGCGCACCACGTTTTTACTATCAAAACATTGTCGAATAAATACAACAATCCAGGATGTTATTTAAATTGTTATTTTGTAACATACTAGCTTTGGCTCGCTACTCTGCCCGCGTGAAAAAGTTTTTCAAAGATAAAAGTCGTGCTTTATATTTACCCTGGATAGAAAGTAGCGTGTAGGGCTTAAGAGTAATGTAGCTTCCTATTAATGAAATATTTTCAAAATCAGTTAAGTAGTTCCTGAGTTTAGCGCATTCAAAGAAACAAACCCTTTAGGTTTATATAATAGTATATATTGAAGTTAATATCCAGAATTATAAATTTTTAAGTATGAACAAAACATCATAATATATTAGAAAGTAATATTATAACATTAAGAGAAATAGGTTAATTACATTTTAAACATCCTATTTTATAGAGCACTGGCCGGTTTAAAAAACAAATGTGTAAATTCAAAATTATTCTGACAGGAGATTCTCCTCGAAGGTTTCAACGTAAACGTCAGTTAATTTTTTATATTTTTAATGATGTACGAGCTTTTGCCCGCGGCTCCACCCGCGATATAAAGTTTTTCGGGCTAAAGTTTTCCCTTATAAAAGTCACGCTATATATTTTCCCGTAAGCCTATATTCTTCCCAGGGTCTCAAACTGTCCCCATACCAAATTTCATCTTAATACGTTGGGTAGTTTTTGAGTTTAACACGTTCAGGCAGACAGATGCAGCGGGGGACTTTGTTTTATTATATATTTATGTAGAACTTTTTAAGAGGAACAATCCCGTCATACATCATTGTTGCATAATTTTAACCGTTTAAGCAGCGCACGCAACAGAAGCTCTCAAAACTAATAAATTTTGCCCGTTTTGCAACATGTTTCATTACTGCTCCGCTCCTATTGGTCATAGCGTAATGATATATAGCCTATAGCACTCCACTAACAAAGGGTTATCCAACACAAAAATATTTTTGCAGTCTAATCCGGTAGTTCCTGAGATTAGCGCGGTCAAACAAACAAACAAACTTTTCAGCTTTATATAATGAGTATAGAAGTATAGATTCAATATTTAGATTCATCAACTAATGCATTGTCAAGTTATAAAATGTTTAGCGACTTTTGTAACATTGAAATGATAACCTCAATCTGTACTCGTCTTTGGTAAGTGATTTGTGGTCCGTTTCAATGTTCAGGTGTTTTGTAAATTAGTATTTGTTCATCGACTTTTGTTGCTGATCGTACATGCCACAAGCACAAAAATATCTGAACAAATTAAAAACTTCATAACGCTTCAACGCATTACCTTCGGTCAAATTATGGTTTCATCTATATTAAAACGAATCTCTATTTCCCTTGGTCGTCGCATCACGCGACAACGGATGGAACAATGCGCTAATTCTTATTTGTTGTGTTAATTAATCAAGTCAGGAGAAGGTTCTTATGATAGAAAAATTGAGGAAGTTGAGCGAGTTGAGTTGAGAAAATTTTGGGAAATTCAAGAAAACTTAACGACTATATTAATTTTATATGACTGTCAGTTGTTTGAAATAACTGTCAGTGATTAACAAAATGCGCGCTGCAAATTCATCGTTAAGATAGGACAATGTCTGTCAGATCAGCTAGTCTAAAATAAAGTAAACCTTATAAAGAATAATTTTGTTGAAGATGAAACGATTGTTGATATGGACATAAAAGTTTAGAGGTGATTTGAAGTTTAGAACTTATTCCACTACTTATGTGGCTGTACCTTATACTAAATATCGAATATAACACCCCTTTTTTGTGTTGGTGGTTATGAAACTCATTTGATAAATCCATGTAGTCTTGTAGACCTATCATTTGACCTCTCTGTCGCTACTGCTGTATTGCGTTTTAGATATTTATGTTGCTATATTTGCGTAATATTTTGCTTTGAACAGTAGCGTCGTTTATTTGTGAATAGATATAGATAATATTATTATATCATATTTCACTATGGACACTAGTAGGTACTTAGGCTAAATATGAAAAGTTTGAAGTTAGATATAGCGTTAATATCAGAAATTTAATTTGAAATACTTTTTACTTCTGATTTTTTTTACATTTATTTACACAGCATTTTCGATGGTTGTTAACCCTGCTGATATACACATAACACTTTTCAAGTCCAATTGATTATCAAGGAGGAGATTAAAATGATGTAATTGAAAAGTTATTGTGCTACAAATTTTGCGCAAAAGTCATACATATTATGTTATGGGAGATAAGGCAGGCAAAACAAAGTAGATATACGTGATAGCTTTACAAAAAAATTTAAACCATAAAATTGAAAGCATTTTGATCATTTTCTGGCTTTAACTTTTGACCCTTTTGTCTTATTCGCACGATAAAATAATAATCGGCCTGATAACTACCACAATCAATACAAATTTACATTAATAATTCATTCCGAGTATAAAATCCCATACATCAAACAAAAATAATAAATGATATCCCCATAACTTAAACAAGTAAATAATAATGTTATTGTAACCTCAGATCATTGCCAATTCCTACGTTGCGGTGGATTCTCGAGAATTCCCACGCCGGCACGTATAAGGGGCTGCACTTCTTATCAATACTACATGCGCTGCGACGTATATAAATTGAGACGCAGGCGAAAGCGACATCACTCATCGTCGTGACCCGAGATCGATACATCATGTCCCTGTCGTGTCTCTTCCTCGTTGCGCTGGCGCTGGTGGGCGCAGAGAGCAGATACATCGCCGACGATGTGGTGTTGGTACCGATGATGGTATCACGGGTAAGGCGCGACACACACGGCTCGGTCACCGTCAACTCGGACGGCACCTCCGGAGCGATCGTCAAAGTGCCGTTCGCAGGCAACGACAAGAACATCTTCAGTGCCATCGGTGGTCTCGACCTCGATAAGAACCTCAAAATGAGCAGCGCCACAGCCGGCCTGGCGTACGACAACGTGTGAGTAATGCTCTACATCATCGATCAATGACTCCCTCGCAATGCTTCTTCCGAACGTCACTTATAGTGAGTTACTCTTGCAGCAATGGACACGGCGCTACTCTTACAAAAACGCATATACCCAGCTTCGGTGACAAGCTGACGGCAGCCGGCAAGTTGAACGTGTTCCACAACGACAACCACAACCTGGACGTGAAGGCGTTGGCCACCAGGACCATGCCGGATATTCCACGCGCGCCCGACTTCAACACCTTCGGCGGCGGCGTCGACTACATGTTCAAGTGAGTATGAGCTGGTCTCTAGTTGTTGTTCGTCAGCTGACAGCCGGCGTGTGACAGTAGTAACGGTGGTTGTGCTCTCGTGTTTCAGGGACAAGGTGGGCGCGTCGGCGAGCGCTGCGCACACGCCTCTCTTCGACCGCAACGACTACTCCGTGGGCGGCAAGCTGAACCTGTTCCGCGACAAGACCACCTCGCTCGACTTCAACGCCGACTACAAGAAGTTCGAGATGCCCAACTTCAAGTCCGACTGGACACCCAACATCGGCTTCTCATTGACCAAGTTTTGGTAGTTCAGTATTAGGGTAGAGTTTTAACAACAGAAAGTGTAAAACCATTTTTGTGATATTTTTGTAAATAATTATGTATTTCATCTCAACTTTTGTAATTAGGTATAACTTTTGATAAATGTAAATAAATATTAATTACGTAATACTACACGATCTTTATTATTTTCTGTCCTTTCTACACTGACAGTCATTGTTCAAAAAGCTAAAATAGTCAATTCAATATAATTAAAATATTTTCTGACTGTTCGCTGTACAATCTAAAGTGTAATATAAGTATAGAACTCAATAATTTATTCATTCATTAATAAAATAAATATATGATAAAAAAAACAGTCTCCAACAAAGGTCATCAATTTAAAAATGCACTATCTATTTATTGGTTGCAGCTATCTTTTTTAGATACTGATTTAATGAAACTTGTACTAGTCTTATGACCGTTAGATATCTTCCCTCGTGTTCCCTGCGTCGTCGTAATATTTTTTTTTTTTTTTTTTTTATTAGGTTCACAAAACTGGTTGTACACGGTAAACAGAGTTCAAGACAAAAATATTACATTATGTTCATTAACAAAAGTGAACAACCTTCTTGAAGTGAACACAACATGCATTAAATCTAAATTTCGGCTTAAATTATATTAAATATCAAGAATATACTATAAACAGTTAGGGTAACAAAGTAACAGTGCGAAATAATACTGAAAAGGAAAGACTAGACAAAAGAAAAACAATGCAATAAACTTAATAAACATAACATTTTAGGAACTTCGAATACTTAAGTCTAACATTATAATATTTAAGTATTTATAATAACCATATTATACTAAATAACTGATTTTAGCTCATTTTTAAATGAGGAAACCGATGAACAGAATATATCTATCAAGTGACAATTCAAATTGTAAGAAGAGCACATTCTATATATTGGTGAATTGCGACTAAGGTTGGTCTGATACCGAGGGAGACTGAACGTTGTTCTGTAATGAAGGCGGCTGGAAGCACGCTGCACAAGAAAGTTTAATTTTTGCAGCAGAGTGGGACTATCAACGTTTCCAACTACAATTTTCTTTAGAAATACTATATCCGCTATCTTTCGTCTGAATTCGAGTGGAGTCATTTTAAAATGATTTAGTCTAGCTTCATAGGATTGTAGACTGCGACAAAGATTGCCAGCATACGAAACGTGGTAAAGAAATTGCTTTTGGAGTCTTTCAAGTCTATTGATATGCACTGCGTAACATGGATTCCAAACGGGACTACAATATTCTAAGAGGCTTCGGACGTAATTATTAAATAAAATTATAGGAACTACTGGATCTTTAAAAATGCGTTTGACGTGAAACAAAACCGCCTAATCGTGCTCCTTTTTTAACAATGTAATCGATATGTTCGCGAAAGTTTAATTTAGTATCAATTATAACACCAAGGTCACGCATGCTGGAGACCTCTTCAAGCAAATTGCCATCAATATTATAAGTGGCCGGCAATGGGTTTCTCTTTCTTGAGAATTTCATATGATGGCATTTACTGGTATTAAGTACCATCTTATTTTTTAAACACCAGCTATTAAGTTTATTTATGTCATTCTGTAAACCCGAGATATCTTCGATAGAACGAATTGTCCTGTACAATTTTAAATCATCCGCAAACATTTGGAAGTTGGATGTAAGGCAAGAGCACAAATCATTAATAAATACTTACTATTAACGCTTCTATATCGCATGGTTGGAAAGAAGGCACGTTTAATGAATTACCCACTGCATGCAGTTAGTGTAAATGGGTCGCCACCCTTCGGCATGCGTGTAGGCAGGTTACATCACTGACCAGCAAGTTTAGTGCGGGTCCCATACGTAATAAGGAGTAATGCCTGGTAAAATAGATCATATTATAGCAACTATTACTTAGTGGAAAAAACTCCATATTGAACATCACGTGGTTTGCGGGTGTATATTCTCTAAAATATGTCAGCATATTTTGGCCTGTTGTTTACATAAAACTTACTATATCTAGTTACCTTTGTATAAGAAAAAACACTTTTTCTCAACCCTAATGTAAGCCGTTTTCTTGAATGCAATGTTCCCCAGATCAATAACTTATAAGCAGACTGCAAATAATGACAAAATAAAATAACATGATAAGCTAAAAAATCCTTTATTTAGAAAAAAACTGCAAACTTCAGATTATATTAATTTTGTATGGATAGAATATTTATGCGATAGTTAGATGTAGTATCTTTATTCTTTGTGAGGACTTGATGAGCCTGAAATGACGTATTAAGTCCCATACATAACATTAAGCAATTAAGTAGAAATTAGAAAAACGATTTAAGATTTATATGAGATTACTTCTATTTTGAATAAATATGTAAAATTTTTCCGACTCTGTGATCATACTACAAAATGATCAAAGATACCGAAAACTAAAACCATGGTTTTCGGTAAATATATGCGTTATTAATGGATGATTTTATGCACAAAGATGAAACAAAAATGGAGTCGAATGTGTGTTTTCATTTAGTAACGCACTGTCACAATTACCTTGTATAAACTAATATATAAAGCTGAAGTGTTTATTTGATGAACGTGCTAATCTCAGGAGGTGCAAAATCAATGTTTTTATTTTTTTACTAATAGGAAGTCACATTACTCCTAAGTGCTAAAGACTACTTCTTATCCCGGGAAAATATTTATCCCTAAAAACTTTTCACGCGGCTAAAACCATTTTGTTTGATCTTATACTACATCGCACTTTGTAATAGACAAAGAATTCAAAATACGGAAATAAATTTTAAAACACAAATTATGTAATCTTCTTGCCAATACGGTGTTTTTATGTTTATGGGTATACTAAAATAGATTATTTTGGAAGCCGGTGCCTAATTTAAATTATTATAAAAATAATCGATCTGTGAAATTAATTGAAAAATAAAACGGTTATTAATATTTAAAATATTGTTGTGAGAAAAAGTGTGGGCGTGAGTAGAATTAATTTTCATGATATGTAACTTCCTCTGCTGCCACAAGCCACCTTACAGTACTAATGCTAAACTTCTGAAGGTCAATAATTATAGGCTGCTACAACTGCCTCTAATCAGTGTCATTTTTATAAGCTCGACTTTTAAGGTAATCTATATTAAAGTAAAAATGAAAGTAAGTCATAATCAGGACAATATTATATCATTTATTTTTGTAATAAAATACCTTAATATAAATACTTGACATTCAAAACCTCCTATTTACAAACACGAAATATCACAGAAATGGTTTAAGTGTCTGTTGTTAAAACTCCGTCTTAATACTGAACTACCAAAACTTGCTGAATGAGAAGCCGATGTTGGGTGTCAGGTCGGACTTGAAGTTGGGCATCTCGAACTTCTTGTAGTCGGCGTTGAAGTCGAGCGAGGTGGTCTTGTCGCGGAACAGGTTCAGCTTGCCACCCACGGAGTAGTCGTTGCGGTCGAAGAGAGGCGTGTGCGCAGCGCTCGCCGACGCCGCCCACCTGTCCCTGCGATACAAGAACACAACCAACGTCACTACTGCCACATGCTAGCAGGGGGCTGACGAACAACAACTAGAGACCAGCTCATACTCACTTGAACATGTAGTCAACGCCGCCGCCGAAGGTGTTGAAGTCGGGCGCGTGTGGAATATCCGGCATGGTCCTGGTGGCCAACGCCTTCAAGTCCAGGTTGTGGTTGTCGTTGTGGAACACGTTCAGCTTGCCGGCCGCCGTCAGCTTGTCACCGAAGCTGGGTATATGCGTTTTTGTAAGAGTAGCGCCGTGACCATTGCTGCAAGAGTAACCCACTATAAGTAAAGTTCGGAAGAAGAACTACGAGGGAGTCAATGGTCGATGATGTAGAGCATTACTCACACGTTGTCGTACGCCAGGCCTGCTGTTGCGCTGCTCATTTTGAGGTTCTTGTCGAGGTCGAGGCCGCCGATGGCGCTGAAGACATTCTTGTTGTCGCCTGCGAACGGCACCTTGACGACCGCTCCGGAGGTGCCGTCCGAGTTGACGGTGACCGAGCCGTGTGTGTCGCGCCTTACCCTGATACCATCATCGGTACCAACACCACATCGTCGGCGATGTATCTACTTCTGCGCCCACCAGCGCCAGCGCAACGAGGGTCAGCAGAAGTGAATTTATAATATACTACTTTATAATTTAGGTTCCGGTGGCGTTTACAATATTAACATGCTATTGAGTATTTTATCAGAACTTTACTTATGTGTATAAAAGACGCTTAAATCCCAAAACCGTATCAATATCTAACAGAATTTATTCCAAACATTCCATAAAATATGTAGTATTTGTTCCATAAACTGAATGATACAAATCATTCAGTGAACGAACCTGATGTAAAATATCGTAAATCACGTCTATTTCACTAGTTCCACAGGTGGTATGGAATCAGTTGAAATGTTCTGATATTTTTTATTCCAACGTGTTGAACTAACTGTTACCGCTGATTGATAGACACTATTTAAATGAAGTAGAAAGGTTAGTATGTTGCAGTTTTAATCCCTTCTCCGGGATTGTAGATTCCCAAGTGGAGGGTGTTAATAGCTCCAGTAGAACGGAATCTAGATCATAAGTTCAATTTCTCCGGGACATTAATTGTCAGTCTGTCGCGTTCCGAGATCAGCCTGTGTATATCCAGTTCCAACAGGCCGGCATAATTGCGTCGACTGACGAGAGGTAATCATCTCACGTCAGTCGACATTCTGTTGATCCTCTCCACTTAACATTAGCTACAGTGGAGTCACTTTCAGATGTATAAAGAAAAATTTAATGGCAATTTTTTCAATAGAATTTTAATAATATGAAGCTAAAGAAAATCAAAGTATTATGGTGGACGAAAGTTCAAAGCTACTACATTTTATCAACATTCACAACTAGAGTTGGTATTAACATCTCTGTATGTTATCTAATATGATCCATCGAAATACCGCTGATTATGGCTTATGATTAATGTGAAACGAATTTATTGGTCGCTGTCTGTGATTTCCTCTCATGTTAGACAGTCGAGTTGCGAGGAACAAAGGACGCAAATTATGATCGCGATTAAGCTCTTTGAAATTTGATATTTGATATTTTGATTGGTGTTATCAACTCTAGCAATTGTTTATAGGGTGTGAAGGTTAACTCCGGTTTATTATTGATCATGGATTAAATATTCTTGTTAGTAATCATTTCTTCTTTTGATAATGAAGCAGTAAGCTTATACTCTTGAGTTTCAATCTAAAATACATTGCCGCCAATGGCGTTACTGCTCATTATGCGACTAAACATTTAATGTGTAGGTGAAAAGGATGGTTTTGTGTTTTATGATTTTTATTTCAGTAGTGTTGGTATGAACGAACTAGTCACCGTCAGGCAAGCAAACTTCAAGTATCGGCATTTATTTGTATGTTTTTTTATGTAGTCCTTTTGTGCAAGAGCAAATAAGTAAATAGGTTACCTAAAGATTAGTGATAATTTCAACCAATAAATGCACAAAAAGTGCATAGACAGCCTCAAAGGATTTTTATCCCATATTCCTAAAACAATTTACCACTTACAGTCATTATATTAGCATATAACAGATTCAATGATAGTGGCTACATGACCTCACGTCACCGCAACAACCGACAACATCAAAAACTTGGGCTTTTCCGATACAATATTAACGTTAGTTAAAGTCATATACCTAAATTTTAAGGTTAATTTCAACGAAATAATTCAGGTGTTTATTTATTTCATTTAGATATTGGTAGTAGAATATCTATTGACCAGTGGTAAGCCTCTCAATAGGAAATGCAGCGTAGGCAGGCCCTCCACGAGATGGACCGACGATCTGGTTAGGATCGCCGGAGTCCGATGGATGAGGGCGGCCCAGAACCGGTCCCTGTGGCGCTCAATGGGGGAGGCCTATGACCAGCAGTGGACCATAAGAATAGTCTTCATTACCCAGGAGTTTAGATGTAATATCTCCTTATGTGCAATATTATAGCATACAAACTTCAAACCAAATACATCAGTATATCAAAACAGTAAGTTGCGCGGAGGGAGGGCTACATATCAAATAGTGGAACCTTGCCTGTCTTCATCACACCATCTGTAAATCACCGAGAATATTCTTATTTAACAATTAGTGTATAATATTATGATAATGTTTGTGAATCATTTGGAAATAAAAAAAAAGCACTGAGTTGCGACAGCATAGTCCTAAAAGAAACCAACTAATAAACTGATTTAATATATTCACAATTTCAAAGTCCTTAAAAGTCTCTTCCAAAAAAATCCATTTCATTTATATAAATTGAATAAACTTAAAAATGTGAGCGAAACTCGTCGCTAAAAGTGCTTTTAGTTTTCCAATTACCAATAAATTCCAGAGCACTCACACGACTTCAGACTCCCTGGGTAATTGCAAGCTAAAAGCATTTCAATAATTTAAAATAGGTATTGGATGGGTTCAAAGAATCCCTTTGCACCGAGATTAGAATAGTTCTTAGCCAATATAGTTTGTGTTGGGTAAAGCACATTGTTATTTGCAAATGAAACGTTGATCTAGTTCTAAACTATGTTGGGTATGTATCCATTGTATGTTTTGCTAGTTGGTGTGGCTTGTTTTGTATCGTATTGATCGAGAACACCATATATAATATTATGATGAAAACTGTCATAGTTCTACATAAACATATAATTACATGTTAGTGTTCTTTTTTATTATTATTCATTCATTTATTGCTTACATGTTTAGCTACAAAAATAAAATATAAAAATACATAAATATCCAAAGCTAATTTTTAAGGTTTAATCAAATATAAGATCGCCTGTCTCTCAAATTAAGTAAAAAGCTTGTATCTTGAGAAACATACAAAAATTTTAAATTTATTCAGGTCAGCGAGTGTAGATTGGACTATTTAAATTCTAAGCAACAATACATATTAAACTAACAATAAGATAATTTTTTAATAAGATTTACATTAAAAAAAACACAAAAAATATAGGTAAGTATGTGTGTGTTCTTATCAAGCGTCTGACAAGTAAACAACCATCCAATAATGTTTTATTAATAAAACATCGTCCCATACACTAAATGTCATACATATTCCATTGATATGAGTAATAGCCGTGTAGCCCTTTCTCCTCTATTGGGTCACATGAAAAGGCGATTCGAAGCAATAACACCGTTTGATAGCACGAGAGCATCCTCAGCGACCTCGACGTGACGTGGAAGCGAAACTCAGCAATGTCCTTGTTTGAAAACATGGATTTTTCCAGCCACTTACGGAATTGATTTTGTCACCGTTTTAAAAAGTTGCAGACTAGAGAACGGTTAAAATGTTTTTGCTTGTTGCCTGAATTAGGTTTTTTGGGTTCGGAATTGATAAGAACTTATGCTGTTGCTAATGGTTTCTCATATAGATTTTATAGGATTGAATGAAGACCATATATTAAAAATCTGGCTATGGTACCCTATGACGCATTTTGAACGATATTTCTTCCTCGTATTTACTTATATTCAGACAAAACATACTTCGTTTAATATTTTGTGATCGAGTCATTTATGACATTGTTTTGTTTCGCGAACTGGCGCTAACGTAATCAATAGTTGCTGAAGTGATAAAATAAATTTATATTTAAATACCAACACGAATTCAATAAAGAAATTTTAAATGTTACGTAGAGACAATACTAGACATAGTTCGGTGTCGATTCGATCCAATGTCTCATACCGCATAGTTATTAAAGTAATTATAAAACCCTTTAAATCGAAACTCATCAGTATTGTCATCTTGTTCTTAGCTCCAAAATTGAAATAACACATTCAGACTGACTCGTAAATGAATCTAGCACCTTCTACAAAAACAGCTAATACAATAAAACGCGTATTAATTATACAAACAGAATAACCAAAAGAATTACAATGTAAGCAAGAATTTAAGGTTCGATGCAAATGGGAGGCTTGTACGAGTTTTGTGGAAACAATAGCTGAATAGGAATCAATGTTATTTATCGTTGTTAGGTCGTGTACTCATTGTTGGTGTTACAAAATGCTACGTCTTGTTAACATATTTTTTACTCTGTTCATATTTGTATTTTCTATGCAGTGAGATTTTACTTTTAAGGTATTTAAGAAAAAAATTATACATTAACAAATTTATACCAACCGAAAGAAATATAAAAAATATCTAACTTATTCGATAGGCACTGTTAATTACAAGAAATAAAAAAAATATATGTTATTTAAAAAGGGTAGATATTTATTCAAATTAACAATTTTCTTTCATACGAAAGCAAATTCTCATATCATCAAATATTTTACCATCTGATTATATAAATAAGACACTCCACGCAAGGGAAGTGAAAGGTTTGCCAGATGTAATTTATTCACTGTTAGAACATATTACTTTACCTAAAAAAAATATATTTTAAGTGTATTGAAAGAAAATAAAATATTGATTACAATTATTAACGCACAATAGTATTTTTCTTCTGAAAAATATTCTTTATAACTTGGAATAGAAAAGTATTAAAACCGATATAACAGATAATAGTGTGCACCGAGCTTAGAAGTTGCGCAATTCATCCCTTTCTGGTGTGGTTTAGTGAAAATGTATCTATCGCGTATCGCGTTACATACATACTAATGTAACCAGTATTACAGTCAAAAAAAGGTTTTTATTAGGATAAAAAGATTTTTAGGCGAAGACTATTTCTAAGGGCGATAAAGAAAAAGTGAAAGTCATAACCTCACAATATATACGATTTGGTAACATAAAGTTATAAATATAACTAGGTGTAACTGCCGGCTCCACCTCATGCACTTAAAAATACTGTACAATGCCAGGCCATCTATTTAATAAATCAGTTTGGAAACACCCATTAGTTTCTATGGAGGACAATTACCGGAATTTATTATCAGTATATTAGCATATGCTATTATGCTATGTTCTGATTTAACACATATGAGTTAAACCTGCCATAATGCTTATCCGTGTACCAAATTTCATTAAATTACGTAGCAGGTAGATATTAGTATTAACTGTAAGGAACATACTACTGTCTCTCATACTCAGAAAATCTTCATACCAATATCCAAAAATATGTGACCCAAAGCTTAACAGTATCCGAACGGTTTGAAACAACTGTGTACCTAATAGAGTCACATAAAACTGCATTGTACGTACCATGACGTCGGCGACAGCTGTGACAACAAAATTATCGGTTTCCGTTAAGCTATTTAATCCAATTACAACGGCGCACCGCACGTACTACGGTTCATTGGGATATTATTTTAATTTCCACTAAATTAAACATTTTAGTAATTATCGACGGTAGACATATATTACATTTTAATAGTTCAGTTGATTTGTTTAGTGATTAGTTGGAGCAACTAAGTTTCATAATAAAATTTACTTTTTATTACCGTCCGATTTATTACCGTCATTTGCATTGTATCGTAGCCATAAAACCTTATGTATACCTATATAATGCTACATATTATATATTCCTAATATAAATAATGCTACTGTCTAAATAAATGAGTTTAACACTTTAGTTCGAGTTTACTTTACACACCCCGGCGTCCCGCCTTACAGCATCACATCGAAATTACACCATATGCATGGCTTCTAAAACTTTTTTTTTATTGTGCGAGTACTCACACATACACGAGACCCACAATAAAAAATATGCAAGTATGACATCACACATGCGTGTAAGTCCAAACCACCTACATTGAACTTACAGCTTGGATGCGTATATACATAATCTCTACTCAATCTGCACGCAAGTTGCACCTTGCATGTTGGCTACACGCGTACACGCGTCGTCAATGTTTGCTTTACAAGTATCGGTTTTATAATAATAATAATATAATAATATCAGCCCTGTATTATATACTGTCCACTGTTAGGCACGGGCCTCCTCAACTACCAAGACGGATTAGGCCTTAGTCCACCACGCTGGCCTAGTGCGGATTGGTAGACTTCACACATCCTCGAAAATTCCTATAGAGCATGTCTCAGGTATGCATGTTTCCTCGCGATGTTTTCCTTCACCGTTAAAGCAAGCTATAATTCACAAAGAATACACACATAATTTTTAAGAAAAGTCAGAGGTGTGTGCCCTTGGGATTTGAACCTGCGGACATTCGTCTCGGCAGTCCGTTCCACAACCAACTAGGCTATCGCTGCTTTTGTTTATGGCTCGTGTCAATTAATTATATAAATAAACTCATTTTTAGTACATTACGCTATCTTCCAACCACAACAATTATTATTTTAAAGAGTATTTTTGTTGAAAGCAATGCCGAAATCGATATGACAATCACCGCGCCAAATGTTGTTTAACCGCATGATCATAATCCGTGTGACCACAGCTTTACCGCGCGGTTATCTGTTGTACTAATAATAGCACTATTATGTACGAACTGATTAACTGCTGAATACCGGAGCTTATTCTGATGAGAGGGATGAGTATAAGTCCATCACGCCGCCATTATAGGTATGTAATCTTTGTGCAGATTCATACGAGATTTTTTGAAATTATATTTTGCTGTTAAATTCTTATTTATTTATTCTCATACCGGTATTACAAGTATATTAAAATTAATGTTCGATTTGGACTTAAAATAGGAAGACCTGAGCTATAAATTAAAAGATTTTTAACCTCTGATTCCGCAATAAAAAAATCATTGCAAGCAACGTCCATTCCCGTCTAGCAACTAATTTAATAATCTGATTATATTATAACATGGAAAATTATGTTTTAAGTTTCAATTTTCTTACAAATGGCAATGAAAAACGAATTTCTTTGTAATTAGTGTAATACAAGGCTAAAGTTCCGTCGAGCAAGAACGTGAACAAACGTTCCGGTTTGCGAGTTTGCGGTTATGTTAAATTAAAGTCCTTGTTTCTTTTGTTCTTTTCTGGTTTTATATCTTGTTGGAAAAATATCTGTCTTTATTAATGTCAGATTTACTTTTGCTGTTTTTATGTTTGTTATTCGTTGTGATGTTTGTATTTTTTATTAATGAATGTCGAGGATTTGTCAATGTGTCAGTTTGTTCATCAATCATAATTGATTATTTTGATCAAATCTTAAAGACTTTATAAAATACTAGCATTTGTTCGCGGCTCCGCCCGCGTGAACAACAAGGTTTTTCGGGATAAAATACCTGCTATATATTTTCTTGGTATAGAATGTAGTAGCGCACGCAACGGAAGCTCTCAAAAAGGAATAAATTTTCTCTGTGTTTGTAAAATTTTACATTAGTGCTCCGCTCCTAATGGTCATAGCGTGATGTTATATAACCTATAGCCTCGATAAATGAGCTACAACATTAAAATAATTCTTCTATTTGAGTAGTTCTTGAGATCAGCGCGTTCAAACAAACAAAGTCTTCAGCTTTATATAATAGTATAGATTAATAGAATATAGTATAGATAGGTGGATTCTTAGTTCATCTCTTTGTCTATAGCTTCATCAAACGTGAAGTTTCTCATTTCAAAACTGTAATGATCGAATTACAAGCGTACTAAAGCACATAGTCAAATGAACACTAAAACGAACAAAATATGTTATGATGGTAATGGTGACTTCACTCCCTAAGAAAACATCACATACTTACCCATAGATAAAGCTTTGATAGAAATAACGATGCAGGCTCCGGTCGATAACGAAATCACGTTGTTAAATAACCAGCGCCAAAACTGACAGCGCAGGACGTGACGCGTGACGTTCACATAAAATGTATGCAACAATTTTATTTCCCACAGGTTACAGTACTTTGCATATGTATGCTACTACTCTATATAATTAGTGTTCTAAAGACGTTAAGAAGGGATAAGGTATTGCGCAGACATTATCAAGTTGTTGCCGAGAATCATTACTATGTATCTAGAAATACCATATAGAACTTTAAAGTACTGCGTGGGACTCCATTACGTTCGTCACCCTAAGACTATATCTTAGTCTTATAATGCCGAGTAATTACGCTGGCTACAATGTCCTTCACAACAGAACACAACAGTGCAAGCAGCAGCTTTGCATCAGAATTAAATATTGTACCTACCCAGATGCCCACTCGCATACTCGACACCTACCACCAGTACGTTTATGACAGTTGTTGAGTTTTAGCATCTGCATCTGCGGCGTCGTCGCGGTGCCTTACTTTATCAGTACTCACACACCGAAATGTTAGTCCACACTACACAACCCGAGTGTAGTTACCATCCGACTCGAAAGGTGCCCCACCATCCCAAATATTCGCGAAACGTGCATTTCTATCCAGAAATAACCGTTTATTTCCTAATAGTAAAGGATATTGCTCCTCTGGACAACATAACCGCACTTAACTCGGGATCGTGGAACATTAGTGGTTAGAAAAGGAATAATTTTACACGTGGCATCGGTTACATAATTATTTTCATTGCTACCGTTCTCCGCCTTTCGGTTTCTTGTTCTAAGTGGTTATAAGGAAGAAGAATTTACACGAATGTAGCAGAGAGTATCAAATGAATGAAACGTAATGATTCTCGAACTACAAGAAAGAAAAAGCTGTTTAAAAAAACGAAAGATAATTGGCTAATTGCCGTTTTCAATAAATGATCGCAATCTCAATCTTCAATCCGATTCCAAACATGATCCAATCAAAATAATTCATTTGTAAGCATGTCAAAAAAACTTTGTTCTGATTGGTCCATTTTTGAGATAGATAAAAAAGTGCTTCGTATAGTTTTATAATAGCGATAAATCACAGTTATTGTTTATGTGACTATCATGAACATTACTCTGACGATAAGGTTTATTGTTTTCTTGGCGCTCAATCAAAATACTTCTTAATATTTCTTTCCCAAAATAAAAATCACATTAAATTAAATAATTATATATTTCATATCTCTAATTTCTTTATGAGTAAAGAGCAGCTGTAGCTTACTTCTTATTTAATATCATATTCTGCTTATTGGTCACTTTCCATGATATTAAAAAATAAAACATTCAACATTTAAAAATCTCGTTTGCGGCTGAGGTGTTCCAAAGAATAATAATGAGATGGTAATTTTGTGCAATTTCTCTTCCTCTACATTTTTTTTCACAAATGTAATTCCGATTGCTTTAAGATTAGCGACACCGGGTCGCAAATTTGCATATTATAATTTTTATATCGGATGTTTTTCCTTGTTTTCTAAAAAGGCGAGCGTGAGAATTCTTTGCGAGGTCTCCAAAAGGAAACAATGCTTGCTTTAGAAATAACAAAGGATGAATTTCTGTTACATCGGGTTCAGTAGTCATTTAAAACTTCTCTTTAAGGTAGTGCAAGTTTCATTCATTAAATCATTCATGATAGCCACCAGTGGCGAAAGGAGGAAATTTCCAAAAGGGAACCAGACACAAGATATGATACTAAGATGCATAATTGCAACCTGCAAATCGTTCTAATGGTAATTATATTCTAGATAAAGAGGAGCCAGCAGGTATTAGGTTATAAGGACCCTACGGCACTGATAGCCATCAAGTTTTAATAGACATATCAGCCTTTTCCAATCAAGCAGGATCATCTCAAAGATCTCAGAAGATTCTAGAATTAGCTCAACTAACCCACCCTGCTTCCTAGATAATAAAGCGATGTTAACTTCTCAACGCATCCACAATACAACTTCAAGAAACTCTTACTATTTCATCCAGTGCAAAGCTTGTCACATCCCGTCGCAAGATTGTTCGAGTTAATCTACTTTGCCAGCAAATAACCTACAAAACTTAGACATTTTATCATTCAAACATTGGCTTGGATTACAGAACTTGGCCGCGACCGTCTATTCGACGGACATAATAGAATATGAAGACTTCCGACCAGAGTTTCCTAAGTTTCCAAGTTTGTTCTGAAGTGGTGGCACTACAAAGTTGTTGAATGTACTGGGATCTATAAACAACATTGTATTTAAAATACAGTTTATGTGTGGATTCATGCATGACGTCAATTAGGTGTTGTGTGATGTTTGCCACAAATATTTGGACCAAATTCAATACTCAAAATTGTTGATACTATCAACCATTTTAGGCTACCATTTAATTCTTTTCAACTAATTAATTATATATTATTATAAGAATTATTACGGAACCACACTGTGGTCTTCTGTCTATAGCATGAATTAGCCACATAAGCATGATGAGGTTGAAATTTTAACACATTATAGAAAGCTGACGTTCTGTAACTAACTCATTGGCTGATGCATTTTGTACTGTCAGGAGGTCTAAATATGACGTAACTCATTTTCCATCTTCCTAATTTCGTTATGATTACCTACCATAAAGTGAAGCACGGCTTTTGACTATAAAATAAAAAAAAAAATTGGGCCATTCAACATTTCTCAAAAGTTGTATAACAATT
>NW_023595681.1:0-7658 GCF_014839805.1 Manduca sexta | reverse complement strand
TTCATCCGTAAGAATTTAAAAATAAGTGACTCATGTCATGTTGCAGTACAGGCACTGTAGCGATGTGAAACAACTTGTTATTGTCGATATCGATAACCTCTCGACCTACTCAAATAAAATGTATAATGCGTGTAGCCGAATTTCATTTAGTATGAATTCGTGTTTCTGATATTATAACTTTTATTTAAATGGTCTGTCATTATTTTTTCCAAATATTAAGGCCTTGATAATAATTTAAAATTTATAACCTTCATTTTATAAGATTAATAAATTGTGTGAATTGAAAGATATAAAGACAATTACAATTATGTGGAAGCTTAGTGTTATTGAAAATTAACATAAACGAAAGCTTAAAACGTTAAACTATATCTATCGATATTCAATAGTATTTCAAGTTGTTTCGTGGTCATCACTAAAGATAAAAAGTTTCGCTAAGTTTGCAAAATTCTGTAGTGCGTTGGTTTTAGTTACAGTTTATTGGTGTTTTTTATTCGAAAATAGTTGTGAATGTTGTTTGTTTTCGTTGAATATTATAATGTAGTGTTATTTTGGTTTGCATTCTTAGTGCCCGGCGAGTATAGCTGAATGTGTTTTTCGCAGTTTTGATGTCCTTTGTTTATTTTCAATAAAAACTGTTTATATCTTCCAGTGACTGCATTGGGTACATGAGATGTTAAATTCTTGAAAATACGTTCTTAGATTAGTCCTGATGTTTTTTTAATTTTATTTAAACACTTAAATGAAACATTATTTTTCTTAAAACTGTTGTTTCTCTCTTTGGCAAGATACGGTATTCATTTCTGACACACGCATTCTAAATTTAAATAGTATAATAACGTTTTAATTGAAATTCGAAGACTTTATTTTGTTTCGCATCCGCTATTATTACTCGTCTTTGCCGAAATCACCCATAGCTTAACAGTGAAAGCCATGATAATATTAAAAAAAAACTTTTTTTGATTGATTTTGATGACCAATATCAATGGGCCGGCCTTTTGATATTTTTAATTGCCTGATTATGCCTATTGTTATTCCACAATGAACAAAGAGAGAGAGTGTTAAATGGAGTCTATCTTTTTCTCTCTAACTTTTAAATTTGATTGGCTACACTCATGTCCCATACAAATTCCAAGAATATACAACAAAAATCTATTTTGGGCACAATATGATAAAAGTGGAGGACTGAGCACGAAGGCTGCAAAATCTTTAAAACGTCGAAAAATACTAAAAATATAAAAACCAAGATAAAATCAGAAAAATAATTTAATTTTAACGTCAAACCTTTGAGTGAACATGAAAAATTATTAAAAAAAGTGATGTTCTATTAACAAAAAAATATGAAATTTAATTGTTGTTCAGTGACAAGAGCCTAGATGGTTGTAGGACGGACTGCCAAGACAAATGACCACAGGCTCAAAACCCAAGGGCTTCTAACTTTTCTAAAATGATGTGTGTATTCTTTGTGAATTATCGCTTGCTTTAATGGTGAAGGAAAACATCGAGAGGAAACCTGCACACCTGAGTAGTTCTCTATAGGAATTTTGAGGGTGTGAAGTCTACCAATCTGCACTAGGCTAGCGTGGTAGACTAAGGCCTAATCCCTCCCTCCCTCTCAGTAGTAGAGGAAGCCCATGCTCAACAGTGGGACAGTATATGTATAATACAGGGCTAATATTATTATTATTATAATTGTTGTTTAGAAAAATGCTTGTTTGTTTTTGTGGCTTGTCCTAGGATATTATACCATTTTGGAATCTTGGTTAGTTGCGCCGATTTTTAAAAAACTTGCCATAGTAGTGTCCATACTTTTATTTACACCAAATTGAGTGAAAGTGGACAGAACGTAAAAAACTTTAAAAAAATTAGAAAAAAATAATTTTGATTGATATTTGTTTTAAAACTACAGGTGTTTTTGAAATTTCAATAGTTATTGTGGAATAGCAGTGCTACAAAAAAGTCATAAATATTTAGAAAATTACAATCACAAAATTATTTGTTTGAAAGTTTCAAACTGTAAAACAATAATTTATGATATTTCTATTCACAAAATCAATTAAATAAAAAAAATAAGTTGTAAATATTATCTTATTATTAGTATCAAATAATTTTTAATCACCAAATAACTAGATAGAAATGTTATGTGCTAATGTTACGTAAAATAAGGATAAGAAGGAACAAAATAGATAACATGTCCACACGTCTATTAATATAGTTTATTAACAAAATTGTTTTTTTTTTATTATAATTATAGAATCTATTGAATTCATTGATTAACAAAAGTATAAAGAAATAGATATTATCTGTCAAATAATAATGTCTTAGATTTTGCTATCATACTTGATACACACTTATGTTAAAACAGGTAAAATTTGTATCTGCATATAATAACTTTGAGCTTAAAGTGTAACGTAATTTATGGATGGCTCCTATCATAAAACTGTCATTTTCAATTTGTGTTATACCTGATCCATAGAATAAATAACTCTCTGATATTTTATAAATGAGCCGTTAAGGAAATAAAATTAAAAATAAATAATTTTTAAGTCATGATGAATATTGAACTGCTCACATCTAACAAACATCCAATATGCGTGCTGAACGAACTGGATGTAGATTACAGTTTCAAAGACCTGATGGTGTTGGGGCCCCCTCATAACCGCATGTTTGGAGTAGAAATTACTGTGAGTATACAAGGAAAGGAATCTTGTTTTAATCTCTGATTTATTTTACACAAACTCATACACTTTAACGCACAAAGGGGTAGACAGAGGCGCAATTGTGCACTCTCTGCTGTCCGTATTCTGTCACATGATGTGGCAGGGGGCGAGCCTATCGTCATGTCGGGTAAAAAGTGTAATACATTTAATAGAAAATCTCAATATCACTTTGATCCGACCCGAGGATTGAACACAAGACCTCAGCACTGCAGTCATACCGTAACACAACTATGCCAACGAGGGGACAGTATCTTACTATTTACCTGTATACAAATACACTCCATTTGAAATATTATGTCAACTAACAAGATAAGAAAGTACCAATACATTGACGTCCCCTCAACATTCGTTCACCCTATAATACCATCCCACCATTATTGTGTCGTAGGTGGCGGACATGACGTTTGAAGGGTGGGGCCACAGCAAGCGAGAGGCACGCGCAGCCGCCGCACGCGCCTGCCTCGCCGCGTTCCTGGCGCGCGCCGGCCGCGTGATGCCCACAAACGACAAGCCACAGGACTTCACCGCTGACGAAAATCTCTACTCCGGCACGTGCTTTAAGTATTTAGATTAAAAAAACAAAAGAGTATGTTGTGTGCAAATGTACTGCATGAAATCCTGGGGATATATCAAGTTAATATTAACAACTTTACCATGTGACCTAGTCACATAAATTAACACACACCTTACCCCTTAAAGGAGTGGGCAGAGGTGCAACCAGGACGCCCACTTCGCCGAGTTTGTTCCCTCCCTTGATGTGATAATGTGGCGAGCCTATCGTCACAAATTCCAAATTTCGGGCTGATACTTAACAGAAAACCCAAACACAAGGGGTTTGGGTTTTTCTGCTCGACGTGGGGTACGAACCTAGGACCTCAATACAACCACGCCCCCGACGTAGTCTCTAAAAATAGATTAAAAACATTACGTTAAATCGCAGCTACATATTCGTCTCGCTTTGTTATAGCTAGATGTTGGTGTGGTTCAACCTTAAACAAATTAGAGTCAACCTGGATACATGCTGATTGTAGACTTTTTTTCCACAGCTTCCGAGTTCCAGAGTATGGACACGACAACATCGGAGACTGTCTCCATACCGGACATGAGCAATCAGATTAAAAGTTAGTACACACTCTATATACATTGTTCTTAGAGTAGCAGGAGTGGAATTAGGGCATGTATTAAATAAAATTTTATTGATATTTATTTAGTTCAAAAATTACACTTTTTTATTTTACATCTATGGTTTGAGTAACTTATTGTTAAGTATTATTTTTAAGTAGATAGTATGTGGTTTCATTCAGTAGCGCATTGTCAAAAATGTACTGTATAAAGTAACCCCCTAATTCATAGACATTATTTATCTAAGGATGGAGCATTGCTGTGATAACAAGTCTGTTTCTCAGTGATGACGGCATGGCAACCATCGCAGTGCGTAGACATAGGGCTGTTGTGATTGGCTAATATTGAGATACAACTTGAATCTAGTTGGCTGTCAGATAAATAAAGCTGAACAAAAAGCAAGCTGTCAGATAAATAAAGCTGAGAAACAGACTTATTATCACAGCAATGCTCTGTCCTTAAATAAATAACGTCTATGAATAAGGGGGTTAGTCTCGAAACTTGTTCCTGTTGTTAACGTGTAGTCTTCCCTCAGACAAACAAGGGAACTCTTCCCCGGCGGTGACGCCGTCCCCGGCGCGGCACTCTTCGGCTCCCACGTGGGCCCCACCTCGCACAAGAGTCCCATCAACTTGCTGTATGAGAACTACCCCGGCTCACCTTCACATGCACCTTCGAGCTGGTTCACCGCTGGATTCTGCTCAGGGTCAGTTCTGAATGCATCTTGCTGCCAGCTCTTATAGTTTGCTGTGAGGTTATCAGAACATCCATTTTTAAAACATGGTCCAGGATTAAGTCTTCGTTTTTATTACTGGCCATGCCCAAATTTTGAATGATATTATAAAATGTGTGATGTTTGTGGGCAGTCAAGGTACTTATTATCAACATTTTGTCTTTTATTTTCCCAAAAATAATTCATAACAAATTTTGGGTGACAGTATTCCTCCAAAAGTATATTGGCATAAATACAAAAGTGTCAGAAGACCAACTTGCACATTTTGTCAGTGAGGTGTTGCAAAACCTTATATTGTCATTTCTTTGACAGCTCCACTCCAACTGGCCCACAGCATGAGGTTCAAAGTGGTGTGTCAGATCAAGGAGCAGAAGTTTGAGGGATACGGTGAGTGTAGTTCAATATAATTAGTTAAAAATATACAGCGTGTATTTTTTTTGAGGGATTTGAGGCATTCATTATTTATGAGACAAATACTTCGAATCGCGCAGCTGGTCTTAAAAATGAGAGTCAGGCAATTCCTGCTAAGATATAATAGGGCCTCCTGATCTTATTTAAATGTAATAGTTGTAGTAATATTCTCCCCCTCTCGTGCTGTCGCCGCAGGCTCGAGCAAGAAGCTGGCGAAGCTGGCGGCGGCGCGCAGCGCGCTCGCCGTGCTCGAGGAGCGCCGCGTCGAGCCCCTCGCGCCGCACCACCCCGCGCGCACCGGCTTCCTGCACCAGACCCTCGCCGACCACATCGCCAAGTGAGCCCCACTCGCTGCTGTCCATATATATATATAACTCGCGCCGCACCACCCCGCGCGCACCGGCTTCCTGCACCAGACCCTCGCCGACCACATCGCCAAGTGAGCCCCACTCGCTGCTGTCCATATATATATATAACTCGCGCCGCACCACCCCGCGCGCACCGGCTTCCTGCACCAGACCCTCGCCGACCACATCGCCAAGTGAGCCCCACTCGCTGCTGTCCATATATATATATAACTCGCGCCGCACCACCCCGCGCGCACCGGCTTCCTGCACCAGACCCTCGCCGACCACATCGCCAAGTGAGCCCCACTCGCTGCTGTCCATATATATATATAACTCGCGCCGCACCACCCCGCGCGCACCGGCTTCCTGCACCAGACCCTCGCCGACCACATCGCCAAGTGAGCCCCACTCGCTGCTGTCCATATATATATATAACTCGCGCCGCACCACCCCGCGCGCACCGGCTTCCTGCACCAGACCCTCGCCGACCACATCGCCAAGTGAGCCCCACTCGCTGCTGTCCATATATATATATAACTCGCGCCGCACCACCCCGCGCGCACCGGCTTCCTGCACCAGACCCTCGCCGACCACATCGCCAAGTGAGCCCCACTCGCTGCTGTCCATATATATATATAACTCGCGCCGCACCACCCCGCGCGCACCGGCTTCCTGCACCAGACCCTCGCCGACCACATCGCCAAGTGAGCCCCACTCGCTGCTGTCCATATATATATATAACTCGCGCCGCACCACCCCGCGCGCACCGGCTTCCTGCACCAGACCCTCGCCGACCACATCGCCAAGTGAGCCCCACTCGCTGCTGTCCATATATATATATAACTCGCGCCGCACCACCCCGCGCGCACCGGCTTCCTGCACCAGACCCTCGCCGACCACATCGCCAAGTGAGCCCCACTCGCTGCTGTCCATATATATATATAACTCGCGCCGCACCACCCCGCGCGCACCGGCTTCCTGCACCAGACCCTCGCCGACCACATCGCCAAGTGAGCCCTGAAAGCTTGGATATCTGATGGAGATGCCCTTAAATATTGTAGAATGCCCATGATTTTAGAGTTCCGAACTTCTAAAAGAACCCTTACTGGATCTCTTTTCGTCTCTTTAGACCCTTTTCTCAGGAACGCGTAGATCTATCAAGTAAAATTTTTTTATCAAATATGCAGGTATAGTTTCTTTCAGCTGAGAAAAGAATAAATTTATAAGTCCAACCCGATCAAAAGATATGACCGTTCATGTCGCATGTTTTGTGATTTTAGAAGGGAATCGGAACCTAATAGCATGGTTTCCTTTGACTTAGAATTATGAAGCAAGAAGAGTTGATTTACAGCAAATGTAAAGGGAAAAATCTAAAATGTGTAAAAAAGTACTTAATTAAAAAAAAAAACGAATTTACTAAGACTAACTTATTTGCAATTAGTGCAATAACTGTGTCTGAATTGAACTGCAAAGTTAAATTTATCAAGTTTAAACACCCTCGGTGCATGAGTCCAACTCGCACTTGTGTCTTTTAAGGAGAATAAAATCGGTTCATTCAAAAGTTTCATTTTAATATCGAATGATCTTCGATCAGAATAGCATTTGATATCTCCTTCTACAGCTTCTATAGTTGCCATAGTCGTAACTAGAGTGGAAATACCCAAAAGAATATTTTTAATTAATTCTTTAAAAAACTTGCATATATTGATTACAAACCTCCCTCAAACTTGTGTAGAAGTATGCACAATATCAGAAAAATGTAATTAATTATAATTCTTTTTGTTCCTTGCAGTATAATAAACGAGAAATTCAGCGATATGATGAAGCTGGACGTCATGCACTCGAAACGCAAGGCGCTCGCCGGCATCGTCATCACGATCAACAACAACATGAAAGACGCCAGGGTACGGGCCGCTGTTTTAATAAAAAAAAAACAAATATATATTTAAATAAAAAAAAGGTGCAGACGATAACGGCCAGAGGCTGTTAATTTTTTTTTATTGCGCTTGTAAGAAAATTTAAGTTTTTGACATGGGTAGATTTGACTGAAGGTAGTGAAAAGTTGATTAAAACAAATAAATAATAGACAACCATAACCAATTAAAACACTACCAAGTGGTTTCTCAAGGCACATGCTTAGCCTAATTTAGTTGAAACTGGTGGTAGGTCATTCATATGAGAGAATCTGTCTGGGTAGGAACCGCAATGTGTATTTTTGCCGTGTGTAGTCGCTGTTGTGTTCCGATTTGAAGGACATTGTAGTCAGTGTAACTACTTAACATAGACTTAACAACCATATTGGTTGGACAGCCTTGATCTATATCGTCT
>NW_023595680.1:0-1047 GCF_014839805.1 Manduca sexta | reverse complement strand
TTCTAATTTAAAATCGAATTCGTTTTGAGATTTTGAATTTAGATCTGTGTATTTTAGATCGACGTTTTCTTGATCTATAGATTTATTATCAAAATCGTTACAATCTGTTTTTGCAGAATAATAACTAGAAGTGGAAGGTTCATTATCATTGATCAACACTGTTGAACGCCTTGCCTTCAAATTAGTGTCTGAATTAAAATCTACCGTAACAAATCCGGGTACATCTGTGTGCCTTCGGAGAATTTTCTGACATTCCTCATTGGTCAATTTATCGTCAAAGGAGATCCAATACTTAGCCCCGCTACTGTTTTCCGTTTGGGACATGGATAGAACTGTAGATTTTCTCAAAAATGGCGAATCTAAAGACCTATCAGTATAGTTTGAAGTGTTGAGATCGCTCGTACTATAATCATGGTTCTGGAATAATCTATTGTGTAAATGAGAATCGTTACTTTTTACATTGCAAATGCTATAATCAACATTATTTAAAATTTCTTCGCCCTGTTCATAATTTTGGGAAGATAATTCTTTGATTAGACTGGAATCTGCCAGAAAAGCGTTATTCATTGCTTCATCATCGTTAGTTATATTTAAGCTTGCTTCTGAAATTAATGTATGTTTGTTTTCTTCGATGATATTTTTCCCATGACTATATTTTTCGGTTAAATCTGCTGCTTTGACAGTCATTGGTTCGAAATGGCTTTGGATATTATCTACAGAGCCGTCATTATTACCAACTGGAAATAATATGTCATTATTAATATTGTCCAAAGAATTATTATGTGGGTCCAAATTAATATCATTAAATTGTTCATTTTCAATGTAATAGTCAACAATATCTGTGTTATTATTCATTTCTATATAATTCGGCTCATTATCTAGAAATTCAGGGGAATCTCTGTTATTGTTATCACCATTATCGCTATCATATTTAGGTTCAGTATCAAAGAACTGTTCTGCTTGATCGAGGTGAATATCTGCAATTTTAACATTTATATCTCGTTTATTTGTAACTGGGTTTCCTGATACGGCTCCTTGTATTTTACT
>NW_023595679.1:0-9608 GCF_014839805.1 Manduca sexta | reverse complement strand
CTTGAATTTGTAGCACTCAAACTTGACAAGAACAGAATGCCTATCGCATTATGAAGTCAATAACTAAACTATATAAAATGAGTTAAATAAAAATATACTAAAAAGGGGTGTTAGTGTGTCGTTAGCTTTACTACAGCTTTTCTGAATAGAAGATGCACACCGTTTTTCAGAGTCGACGGAGCGGACAAATAAAAACGAATTTCGTCACGACACTGCGTATGTCGGTGTATAATGAGGCACGTTGCTATTGAAGGTTCGGAATTGTAATAATAAGACGCCTGTAAGGGTAAGCTGAAGTATAAGTATGAAATTTATAATTGTATTTCTTTTTATCCCCGGTTAAGTAAAGTCAATGAATAAATATATCAAGTAAGTGCTAGCGAGTAAGAGTTATTCTATGGACGTAAACAAAATCATAATATAAAGGGTCATTTTAACCACTACAACTACTCTAAAAGAATTCGTCGCAGCGGCAACATTATATTTTTAGTCAGAAATACACCATATTCGCTTTAAACTACAAAATGATAAAAAAATCAGAAAACTAAAATTACGATTTTTGGTGAAAATATTCGTTATTAATGGATGATTTTCGACACAATCTCAGCAAACGTGAAAACGAGTGTGGTTTTATTTGGTAACACAATGTCAAAATGATCCTGTTTAATAATAATAGATATTAAATAAGTAATGTATTACATTATACTTCTTATTATTAACGAGAGATGAAATTATATACATGACACAATATTTTAAACAAATTATTTGTAACAAGCTTAACAACTTATTGACTTCTGTGACGTGTAGCATTCAGATTTTTTTTATTTTAATAATCATTTGTATTATGATCAATATAAAAAACAGGATGGTCAAATATAAACAAGTTACCACGATCGACATGCTCTGAAATTAAACTTTATGATGTTTTTTATAAGTTTAAAATGTAGTTATTCGAACATTTACTTTTAGGAGAGCCCACACCTCAGGCCCCCCATCGACCCCAAAGACTTTAAAGCGTCTAATACGCCTAAAGAAAAAATCAGAGAAAAATCCGTAAATTTTAATTTCAATGTCTAACATTCACGTAGGATAAATATAAGTATAAAATTAGTTATGAAAAGCGGAATACAATCAAAACAACTCATTTGTAAGCATGTCAAAAATACTTTGTTCTGATTAGTCCATTTTTGAGATAGATCGAAAATGCGATTGGGATCATTTATTGAAACTGACGGTAGATAGCAATCGATCAACATATATCCTCTATAGTTGCTGATGCCGTTGGGTTTCATTCTAGGATCTTCCAGTGTAGATCCCTTAATACAGTTCGGCATAATTATGACGACCATCGATGAATGTAACCATTTTTATTAGAATAAAGGCCTGTCTCAGGACTTATGACTCAATGCTTCTCGTCACATTGATGGATAAGCCGACCAAATACAAAAGTCAAACTCTAATATATGCTCCTAAATAAATGGTAGTAAAATGAGTACATTTACATTATCTGGTTAATACAATAACTGTCAAATATTTCGCTTGATACTTGTGAAATAAACCAAAATATAAAGCGCTGTCGTCCGAGTTGCTTGGTTAATTACTTTACTCAATTTTTTCGCAACTTTCCTCACTTCACCGTATTTTTGTACACATACCTATACACACATCACGCCTTTATCTCTGAAGAGGTAGAAAAAGATTCATCCAGAGCATCAACTTTTCGCCAAGTGTTCCATACCATAATATGTACAATCATTGTGTGCATCGGGCACAAATTACGATCCGATCTGATACTGAGTAGCAAAATCCAATGTCACTTTTCCCAACCCGGCAATCGAACCCCGGAACTCAGAACGGTGTCGCACTGTACAATACAATTACGCCAGCGAGGCATATTTTTGCATTACAAGCTTTAACCGAATGACACATCTAATAATAAAGTTATTCAGACTCGTATTTCCGTCGATGTACCAAAATACGACGTCGAGGCTCTTTATATTCCGAGCCCAATATTGCCTATTGATCCATTATTTACCATACATACATCTTTATTCTTGTCTTCAACTAAGGCAATGTTGAAGACACTTTCTTTTCGACATCCTGTTTTTGTGTTATGCACATTTGGTTTCGGGTTTGCATTGATTAGTTTATGATATTTGTTCCGTACTTTTATTAAATTCAATATGCTAGCACAATTTTGCGATTAAGATATTTGTAATGCAATGAATGGATCTGTATTTGCCACAAAATCCAATCGCACCTTAAGCAGCGACAAGTGCTGCCCCTCGAACGTGCATTACGCACTTCCTATTCAATTCAAGTAACTCTCTCGATAGCAACGTAGTTTGGTGCGCGCTGTGTCTTATATTTAAAATTAGCTGAAATCGAAGAAGGACGACCAGTGATACTGCGGTGCAATCCTGAATAGCAGCGTCCTATGACCATTCACCATCACTGGGTACCCAGAGAAGCGAGCGGTGCTGCAAGTGCAGGTGAGTGGTAAATACAGTCCACACATTACCAACCATCAGAGGTCCAATAGTTTTCCCAAACAATATTAATTATAATATTCTCGGTTTTATTTGTGTGGTTTTAAAGTTGTATTCAGTTTGTTTGAGCGCGTCTAGATGGGATATTTGGGCGCTGCACTGTGAAGCAAAGAAATTCGCTGATTAGTAACTAACTAACAGTGTTGGTCAAGTTATCATAATTTATTTATTTTATTTATTTATATGTTTACTCTTTATATTGTATGTATTTTTTTACATACAATATAAAGAGTAAGAGATACGTATTATAAAACAAAGTCCTCTTTTCTGTCTGTCTGTATGTTATCGATTTTCTCGTAATTATACTGAACAGATTTTTATAAATTATGGAGTTTAAGACCCTGGGGAGGTTATAGGCTACTTTCTATTCTAGGAAAATACATAGCGATAGTTTTATCAAAGTAAACTCCTTCACGCGGGCGAAACTACGAGCAAAATCTAATTATTAAATAAATCTGAAAAAGTATCAAAGCATATAAAAATAATAAAACGAACCACCCTCCGACGGCGAGGCTCAAGACTCAAGCCACCGGTGTTAAGGGATTCAAAGTGTGAAATATCCTCACAATACTTTATATATTTATAATATTTGTAATCTGTATAAAAATAATAATATCAGCTCTGTATTATATACTGTCCCACTGTTGGGCACGGGCCTCCTCTAGTACTGAGAGGGAATAGGCCTTAGTCCACCACGCTGGCCTAGTTCGAGTTGGTAGACTTCACACACCCTCGAAAATTCCTAGAGAATTTCTCAGGTATGCAGGTTTCCTCACAATGTATATCTATATACTTAGTTGTAATCCATAAAACCCAATAAGTCAACTTTAAAATACAATTAGAAGCGTTTATTAACATAATTCTTTCATCCGATATCATCACAGTATCCTTTTACATCAGTTAATCCAAAACAGATTCTCCAATATAATTAAAAAAGGCAATCAATACACGCCGTTTTTAACACAACGGAATATAACCCTTATCGGCAATCCCTTGGGGGAGATTGTCGTTATTTAGTGCTATCGGCCGGCTTAAACAATGCCGACGTAATGCCGGCTTAAATTGTATCGAGCCTTGTGTGACATGATGATTCTATAATGATTAGGAGCTTAATTACAATCGAATGCGGAGAACAGCATGCCCCTGACCTTGAAAATGTTAATTCTTACTGTAATGAGATAGAAAATATTCTACATTATCCAGAAAGCAGTGGCAAAAGGTGAAATCTTCTGAAAGGGAACCCTACACAACATAATATAGGTACTAATGTACACAAATGCGGCCTGCAACTTGTTCTAATAATAATTAGTTTTTACGTAAATCAAGACATCGGCTTATATGGGTCCTTCGCCACTGCCAGGGAGCTAAAGAAAAAGAAAAAAGAAGGTATTGTTTTCGCGGTATACGTAATACATAAAAGAAACAGCCCTTAATACATATTATACTAAGTCCAAATAACTAGGCGGCCGTTTCAATATAGACTGTGTTAAGACAACCAAAACGCAGCACTGTTTTTCAGTGGCTCCCTGAAATGAAATGCTAAAGATTTTCGTCTCAGAAACAGAGGTTGTCTCGGGCGGTACCGAGTAAGAATTAGTACATTAATTTACTGATTGTAGTAGGTGTCTTTATGAGGAAACCGTCTGGGATAGGAATAGGGTTGCCAGATTTTTTTCAGTCTATAAGCGAGAAATGCTTAAATGGGCAAAAAATACAGGATTTCAGTTTTTTACCCGGGACAAATAAGAAAGAGAATATTTTTTTTAATGTTTATTATATTTATCAGAGGACCAAGTCGGTTTTAACATATTTTTATTCGTTTTTAACTTATTTATAACAATAAATACATAATTGTAATTAAAAACGGACATGGACCTGCTTTTTATTAAATTTATTAAAACCGAGTTGTATTAATATGTATGAAAAAATGCATTACGTGCGTGAGTACTTGTCAATTGAAGATTGATCGATTTACGGGACATAGTCTGTCCCGCCGGGACATTTAAACTGTGCCTAAAATACGGGACGTCCGGGAAATACGGAACGTCTGGCAACGCTAAATAGGAACCACCGTAAAGTCTATATTTACTGCCAAGCAGATGTTTGTATGTATGTTTGCATTTCGGTTCGAAGGACATTGTAGCCTGAGTGAAACTAACATACTTCTTCCCATTTTCTCTACTTCCACTCATTCGGTCAAGGGAATAGCTCTAAAGTCTAGCGATAAAAAAATTGAATTGTGGCATTGTTTTATTTAATTAACGTTTTGGAACTGCAAAAGTGTTTTAATTCGCGATAAAAAAGTTGAAGATGTTATGTGGCCATTGTTTTATCTAATTAACGCTTTCTGGAATTGCAAATCACGTCTTCACTAATTCCGCAGGCTTGCAGTCTGCGGTTCATATATCGAGCTATACAAAATATCGATCTGGTGCCGCGTACTCCTGTGAATGCTAATGCATAATGCTAATGGCGTAAATAATTATGATTAGGTTCCTTTATTAATAAACCGAGATACGTGGTAACATTACCAAAATATTGAATTCGTGAACTATCTATAATGATTTCTTATGTTTACGCGAATGTTAGACGTTAAAATAAAACTATTTTATGGATTTTATCGCGATTTTATTATATTTTTCTCCCGACGTTTCGAATGCTTTGCAGCCGTGGGCTGGCAGCCCGTCTTTTGTGTTTCTGCCAGATTTCAAGACACTGTGACTATCACGTAAGATCGGACTACCAACAGCTAAAATTTAAAGTTGTTTAATTGTTAAATGTAGGTATATCGCAACTGAATAATGAGAGGAGCATACCTGGTAGTAAGCAATACAACCGCTTAATGATATGCGTGGCTCTCCATTACGGCATCCTGAGACATAAGATCTGCTGGTGGCAGGATATATTTAATATCCGCCCGGATAGCGACCACCGTACATAAGCTGTTTAAACCCGCCATAGTGGCCCACGTAAGTGTGTTGTGTTCTGGAATCAGTCTGTATATATCCGGTTTCAACAGGCCGGCATAATTATGTCGACTGTCGAGGGGTAATCATCTCTCGTCAGTTGAATTCTATTGGACCTCACTTACCATCAGGTGCAGTGGGGGGGTTTGTCGTCCACGTATAAAAATAACAATCTTCTAATTCAGTAGTATAAACCACTAATATAAACAATAACAACCACGAATTAAATTACTCATAACAAACTAATTATGGCGTACGAAATTAAAACTTATACTGATGTATCGTAGTGTTCTTTTTAATTAGTTGTGTAATGTAACAACGTATAATAAAATAAGCCTGCCTATTGTATGTCGACTTTTAATGAAATCCCTAGGCTTTTAGTTCGTGAACTGTTTTATTACTCGTATTACGTAGTGTTACTGGGATTTATATTGTTGAATTTATTTTAACTGTCTGACCCATTAAAATTGTTTTAGAATACATTATGATATTCTATTGTGAGTATGTAAATTCAATATTATAAAGACATTATATTTCACTTTAAAAAATACCTACGCATTACGTTTTACTGGTGGTATATCTCTCATATGTAAGAATTCGCCTGGGTCGGTACCACCGCAATGTCTATTTCTTCCGCTAAGCAGCCGTAGTCACTGTTGTGTTCCAGTTAGAAGAACATTATAGCCAGTGTACTGCACATAATGAAACTGAACATCTCACATCACCGGATGGCGAGCGCAGTGGAATACCAAACAATACTTTGTAATTCAAGGTGTTGGATGGTGTTGCTACAGTTTAAGGGCAGTCGTATCGCTTACCGTCAGGCGAACGGCAAGCTCATCTCGTCATTCAAAGCAATAAAAAAAAAGTTTCTTGATTATAATTATTTAATTTTCTTGCAAATATGCAAAATTGCCATTTCCTAACTTAAATTTTTATTTGTGTAAATAAATAAAATAAAATAAAATACTTTATTTATCACGTAGGCGAACAAAGTTGCACTTATGATACGTCAAAACAAAGAATAAGAATAATTATTATTTCTAAACAAATATTAAAATTACTTATATAACTATGGACATTTTAAATTAGGGATAAAGTTTATACAAAAGACAAGGTACAAACCGAAGTAACCAGCTCGGGCTGGCAAGTAGAGGGAAATAGAAGGGTAACGCGTCGCGATCCTCACCGGCGAGGACATGCGCCCTAACCTAGCTAACCTACCAGCCTTTCACTAGCTACCTAAGTGATGACTACCCGAAGAAGAAAGGCAGAAAGAAACTCCGGGCTTTCTTTTTGTCATCAATTGTTCAGTACTTCTTTGTATTTTTTTCCAAGTCTTTCTTGTACATAGTCACAATAGTTATATAAGCTAATGCACACACATCACCGTTAACATGGGATAAGATGAAATCCATAATATAAGAAATAAAATAAAATTAGCGATAGCAAATAAAAGAGAACATAGATTCATACTTAAATAACGGCGTACAGCGTGCATTCGCCTACATTTACAATCATAGTTTTCAATCATGAGAAAAGAAAAAAAATAGTGATATTAAACAGGCAAACACAACATGATCGGGTGGTCGTCTTTCAAAAATTACATTTCATTGAAATATGATATGATTATGTCAAATTAGAACTATAGAAATGTCATTATTATAAAAAGCATGTGAGACATGTAACAAAGACATTTTAGGCATTTAATTAATTACTAATGTGTGCTAACATGGTGGGTCATTGTGTGCAGGACAAACTTTCCAAACCGTCTTATCATTAAGGTAATCAGATACAGTATAGTATCCTTTACACATTAATTCACGCTTAACATAACATTTGAATTTTTGTTCGGTCAAATTGGTAATTTCGAAGGGAAGTTTATTATAAAACTTAATGCTATTAACTAAGAAAGATTTATTGGTTTTACAGAGCCTATGATTAGGGACAACCAATTTATTTTTATTTCTAGTATTTAGACTATGCAAGACACTGTTTTTAATAAAAGTACTAAGGTTTTACGTACGTACATTATATTCTGAAAAATATATTCGGCCGGCAAAGTCAGTATATTCACCTCCTTAAACATTTGCCTAAGGGAATCATGAGAGCGAAGGTTGTAAATAGCTCTAATCGCTCGTTTCTGCAAGATAAAAATGGTCTGCAGATCTGCAGCAGAGCCCCACAGAAGAATACAATAGGACATAATGCTGTAAAAGTATGCAAAATACACTAGCCTTGCCGTAGCCACGTCAGTTAATTGTCTAATCTTCCTAATAGCAAACACGGCAGAGCTCAATTTACTAGAATTTTTTGAATATGGGGCCCCATTGCAATTTACTATCGATTGAAACCCCGAGGAAGACCGTTGAGGGAACTAATTCTAATTTATCCCCATCTAAATCAATATTTAGTTCCTTTTTTTGTACACTTCCTTGGATGACATTTTATATTAAAATTACACTGCGACTGTTAATTTTATTGCTAAAACAGATCATTTTCAGGCAACCTAATAATAGAATATGTTTGATAGAGTAAGTACCTACATTAAAGGACTTCATACATGATTTTCCCAAATAAATAACTCATGCTTCTTTTTTTAAATCATCATTTAGATTCTTATATTACGGAAATGAGGTTTCCAAGCGAATAAACTCTCGGATTAAGCTATAGCATAATTAAGCGTTTGGAAAATAAACCGCGACTAACAGCCTGTTAAAAACGTTTTATACTGATAAAATTTACTGCGAACTGTTATGCGCTGAACAAAGCTGTAAATTTTTATCGTCCTACTTAAGTGTCATTAGGTTATAGCCAAAATTTATTTGGCACAATAGAGTATCGTCTGTCTGATACGAATGGCTTTTTAATTAAAAACATGGCCCCTACAACCCTCCGAGTTTAATAATTAAATTTGAGAGGAGATTAGCATTGGATGTCGACAAAGGGTTCTTGTTATCGCGACCAGACAATGGACTCGACGAAATTCTGTTGAAAAATTGGTGATTTTGGAATTCTGGAGTACTTTGATGCATATTTTCGTCTGCTCATATTTTTAGTACAAACAAAATTGTAAAAGTTATTTCTTTCATGCGAGCGTATCACGAATAAATAAATTTTTATTTTTTTGTTGCATTCCTTAGTTTTAAATGTATATTTTGCTAGTTTTGTTTAAATAAAGCATTCATCATTTATCCAATGTTAGCATAGAGGCTTAAAATATCAATTGTTTTAATCATATCACGCAGAATGTATTTTAGCTAAACGATAAATTTAAAATGGAATGCACATGTTTTAGAAAAGTAAAAAAATACTGGCTGAAAATGATTATTCTATAGTACTAAATTGTATGATTATAATCATCGATATATATGTACTACGTACTAGATTTAGCGTTCCGAACATTCATTGTGTTTAACTGAATTGAACTTCAATCCATTCAAACTGATATAAGAACACGAGTCTAAGTGTAAACCTGCATTTGATTAAAACATATTAGTCAAATAAGTTAAATTATCTATTGTTCAAGTGAATAAATAGGTTACACCAGTGACGATTTAGTTGCCATTTTAGTTCATATTTCGAACAAATAGTTTATATGGACGTTCGTGTCTATAGAATATACGTCAATGTTGATAATAATATTTTCTTATTTTTGTGGTAATATGTAGGATTTGTTTTTCATTTTAACCATAAGTGAAAAACTGTAGTTTTTTACAAACATCGAATTCGAAATTGCCGACCGGATTGTAACTCGATTTAATCTGAATAACAACATTGCGTATACAAAAATCTAGTTTTTGGAAACGGTCGACTTTAAATTGGTTACAGTTCACAAACTGGCAATAACTTTAAAAAATAACGTACAACTATTGCATATTAGTTATAAGAATTTGACGTTCCTTTTTCCACAGTTTTTGTCTGAAACGTTCGTTACTGTATTATTGGTCGGACTCATTTAATTAAAGAAATAAACTTATTATTTGTAATATAAGAAGTTATTTGACGGATGTTTGCGCCAGTAAATAAAATAAAATAAAATAAGTGTAGTAGCACTGGCTTCCGGTTTTCTTTGTTTAATGTTTTGTTTTTA
>NW_023595678.1:0-11398 GCF_014839805.1 Manduca sexta | reverse complement strand
TACCCGTTTTGGGCTTATGTCTCCCCTACGCCCACACACGCGGAAACACTTGTCGCGATCCTAGGCACACAGTCAAGTGTGTATACCTCATGGTGGGCAATTCTCATTGAGGCCTATGAGGGCTCGTGAACATTGCCTGGCTTTCTCCCCTTCCTCTTATCCTAAGAGGCTTCTCCACCCCCACACTTCCCTTCCCCAGATAACTTCTCCCAACTTTCCTCCAGGGCCCTGCAGTCGTTTAGTCGGGGAATTCTAGTATTCCATTCGCAGGTTTCCCCGGCGTTGACTGCGGGTCCGATACACAAAAAAACTCGGAAGACTAGGGGACGAGCTACGTATAAAATAGCGGAACCTCCTGATTTTCTTTTGACGTCGCCATTAGATATAGTTTACCGCATTTATATTTTGTATTTGTAGTGAGCTTAAAAAATGTTTCCGCCGCGCCGCGAGAATAAAAATATTTTGGCTAAATTAATCTTTTGACTCATACTGTTGTATTTATTACTAACAATTACTGCACAACAGAAGTAACGCCCAATACGCTCTTTTGAATTTATGTAAGCATGTGGTAACGTTTCGTGTCGAAGTGACCGTATTAATTTTGTAAGTCGGTAATCGTCTCAGACTCCAAAGTTATGTAACGCTGAGGAAAAAAGCAAAACTATTCCAAGCATTTTGTTGGATTTATATGAATAGATACTGGTTTTATTCGCCGCTTTACCTGCGATTAAATATTTTTTTTAAAAGGTCATCAAGAACCCGCATTAAACATTAAAAAAGGTACATCATTGCGTGGTTTATAACAAATATTGGTACACAAATTGATAACTAACATTTAATTAATAAACGAAAACATGTACTCGTCTTTACCTGTGCAAACATTGTGCCGAAATTCACCCATGAATACCGAACGTTTTCATAAAGATCCTAATTAGGATTATTATTATTTTTAAATTTTAGTTTAATATGAATATAGCGTTTGCGTGAGTGTATTTCTGACTGAAAATGTACTTAATGTTGTTGCGACCTATTCTCTTAGAGCAGTGGTAGTAAATTACTTTATATAGATAATTATTTTGTTTCAAACTTACATTTTTTTACTTTACATCTATGTTTTCAGAAACAGTAGAAAAGGGTTATTTCCAAAAAGATAAATAAGTGATTTCATTAAGTAATACAATGCCAAGATAACGCTGTATAAACATGCATTGAGTCGAGTCCATTTTATTACTTAACGCTAATAATTTTTCTAGTTATGCATAATTCCAAAAACATTGATGGTTATTATTGCAGATCTCAGGATTTATTAGCTATTACGTAAGTCTTGATGTACCTGTATCTAAAGCCTGTATAATATAAAACTTTACATGAAAGTAACTGCGAACAAAGGTTCCAATATTTAGAAAATATGATAGCCTATTAAAAATTACTTTACCATACTTCAAATTCTTTATTACTTTATCCTATATACTTTATCAAAGATGTTTGGGTATATTATGAGAAGAACAAATAGGATTAGATTTGTACGCACCAAAGTCTCCGCGCCATCTTTATTCTCTTGGATTGTCGTGGTCTCTTTCAACGCCAGAAAACATTTTTCTGTGGACCTTTTTGAATTCATCCATAAGAGCATCGTGTTGTTTCTTTTGTCATTATCTACTGTTTTGGTACATTTTTCTTTACTGGATTTAACGGCGGGTTATTTTCTGGAGGAGTGTTTTCTTGTTCTGGTGAATACAAAATAGAATGCTCAATTACTATGTTTAGTGATATTATTAAAATCATTATAATATTGCATTACTGAGTTTATAATGCAGATATCAGAAAAACAAAGATAAAAGAATTAATATTATCTTCTGTGTGAGTAAATGCGTTGAAACTTATACAATTTTACAATTATGTAATAACAACTTAGTGTGACTTCATAAAATTGTTGTAATACGTGAATGAAACTAAAATATGTATACTAAGTTGGTATGATGTTACAATCATAACTTATACAACGTCACATACAACTACAGATGGAAATTAATAAGAAAAGAGAGCAAGTGAAGGTCCGTCCATCTGTGGCCATTAATTATAATTACTTCGGCAGGATATTGTCGCGCCCAAATTGCGCTCATACTTTTATAAATAAAATTAGCTATATAAGTCACGTAAGAGACCACCAAAGGACAGAAGCACGACTATTGGATTCTCAGTCATTTTTATTATAGTTGCCGTGGCCAAAATCGTCTAGGAAGACATCATTATCATTAAGATAAATTAAAGCGCATCCTTACCTGCTTCCTTCGATGTATTTCTTCAGCAATGGCACTTGATAATGTATTTGAACTAGAGACACTTGTAGAATCGGAGTTTAAGTCATTCTTCATGGGCAGCATATTGTAATTATTGCAACTCGATTTTCCACATATGGCTGTACTCGTGTGATGTACTTCTACTACTATTGTCTTTTTGTCGTTGTTCCTATTGGTATTGTTTGTAGAATACGTATTTTTTCTAGGCGATTGATTGTTGTAGCTACATTGTATAGTGGCGCCGTCTTCTGTTAAATTAATGATGGTTTTGTTCGATGGACTCGTGACGTATTCTTTATTATTTCTCGAATTAGTTTTATTTTCGAATGTGTGTGGGTTGTTTGGTATACTGGGGCTGTCATAATCAGGTTCTATATCTGAAGGAGCGTCGAAGTTGTGTATGTCACTATTCTTCCAATCAAAGTCTAAACTGTCCCACGTGCGTCGTTTAAGTCTGTTCAAAGTCAACCTGTAATAAAACTTATGAATTTTGAAACAGTCGACTATCGACCGTAGATTTTTATTTGTTGTGGATAAATTGTAGCCTTGATTGGTAAAAAAGAGAACGACTCGTCACTAGCTGGGCTTCAGTCAATAATAGATACCTACAACTAGAAATAACTACGTGTACAATTGCACAGTACCATTGACTGTTCAGTACAGTTTAATAAATATATAAAATTGAAATGATCATACTAGATCTTGATAACAAATTTAACTTTTATTTTACGTGATTCTGTGATTCAACATCAAAAACAACATTTGATCATAACTGGAGCCTAGATCGAGGTTAAAGATTTCAATTACGTAGACATCTGATGGAATTCGAATATGTACTATTGTTTATAATACTTATTTATTCGTATTATTATTATATTTATCAAGCTAAAGTTTTAACGTTGCAGGCAGTACTAAATAAGCTTACAATGGTTTACCTAAAGCAACGCGATAAAATATTATTATTTAAGATACTTATTGTCTGTAATATTTTATTTAATTAATTGCTATAGCTAACCAGTCAGCCCGATCAGCAGCTTCTTCAGCAACACTTGCAAGTCGGCGGCGCAGCGCTGCAGGTGGCGCGAGAGGCACGTGAGGCGCGGCCGGCGCCGGACTCTCCCCGGCTGCGGATGAGGCCGAGCTGTTGTACCCCGAGCTCTCGGGTGACACAAGCTCAGTGCCTGCACCTTCACGCACCACCAGTTCTAGACGTCCACTAGCCTTCATAGCAGATATAGCCTAGGCAATAATAGGTTAAAGAAGATCAATAGACACCTCTTATCTAGGACTATGTAACTAAAACCTATAAAATATAAACCTATCGTCTTTTTTCTATGGACTAGTCGGGGGAAAACCATTAAAAATTTCATTGATGTTGAATTATCATATATAGATAATAAGCGATTAGATATTTAGGTAGGAATAAAGTGTTTGACTTGTAATAGATAGGTCGATATAGAGTATAGACAATATAAAACTATGTTCACTGAATAGTCCATTGAAAAGTTACATTTTGGGTTGCGTTTTTTAGAGGACGCAATTTTATTTTTTTGAAGTGTGGGGGGGGGTCAGTCTAAAGCTAAAACCAAGTTTGTGGGTTGCCACCCTTGTCCCACGGCCGCCATCTTGAAAATAGGGGTTGAAATGGTTTTACGATGTATCTCTTAAACTATTTATCTGACAAAAAATGTAAAAACATTTTTGTTGCAAATTAAATTCTCTATAACTTTGGTCTAGTAACTTTTGTCGTAGAACTATAAATAAAAAGTTATAAGCGAAAATGTTAAGAAATTCAATGTTAAGCAATGTCCATTGCAACGTCATCAGAACGTGTGTTTATAAGGTTCATAATACTTTTTTTGTACTCTCATTAATACCCAAATACCCAAGGGACCATTAGGGAACAAAAGAACATCTGCCTACTATTATTATTATTATTTCTAACCTCTCCTATTGTAAGAATAGCTGATAATATTTATAACTTTTTTATTTATAGTTCTACGACAAAAGTTACTAGACCAAAGTTGTAGAGAATTTAATTTGCAACAAAAATGTTTTACATTTTTTGTCACATAAATAGTTTAAGAGATACATCGTAAAACCATTTCAACCCCTCTTTTCAAGATGGCGGCCGTGGGACAAGGGTGGCGACCCCACAAACTTGGTTTTAGCTTTACACTGACCCCCCCTACACTTCAAAAAAATAAAATTGCGTCCTCTAAAAAACGCAAGGTAAGGCCTAAAAAATGTAACATTTCAATGGACTAGAAGGAGATTTAGAAAACGTTCGCCTACCTCATTAAAAGCCACGTTGGAAAAATCTATTCCATTACAGGACAAAATTTGGTCACCCGGCCTAAGTCCGGCATCTTTAGCTATACCGCCATCTCGGACGAATTGAACAAATATGCCAGGTTTCCATTCTGGGCCTTTGCAGATTCTGTAACAAGAATATATATTTATTTGTTAATTAAACATACAAAATTATCAAAAAATCATAATTTCAAACTTAAATAATATTGTATTTCTTAATATACACGCACATTAATTTTATTATGCGCACTTAAACTCGGTTTAGAGGTGCGTAGGTACCCAGTTTGTTATAAATATTTTTAGGGAAAAAACAACCTAAGTGATTTATAATGGTTTCTTAAGAGGACATAGTTGGAATCGTTATTTAATGCCCTAAAATATTAAAAACAATGATATTATAAACATTAAAGACTGTTTTTCTAGAAATCTTTATCTACGCGGTTTGTAGTGACGTGAGGGATTTTAACTCTTTATGATAAGGGATGGCAAGGGAGCCTCAAGCCTGGAATAAAGGTGTAAAACCAGCCGTAGCAGCTCACGTAATTATGACGCGTACTAGAATTAGCCTGTGTATATCCGATTTTAAATAGACTGGCATAATTGTGTCAATTGGCAAATTATAACTATCTTTCTTTAATCAATATTCTATCTGGACCATACTGTTATTACCATCAGGTGAAGTAAGGTCACTTTGCTGATCCCGTATAAAAAAAACACGTAGAGTGTGGTCATTACTTATTGAGTCCATACACTACGACTGCGTTATCAGGAATTAGTGAGTCAAATGATAAACCTTACATTATTACAAACTCCTGCTGTCTTTGTTTTCTGATAGTCTTAATTGCTTTGTTTAAACATACTCGATTGAATGTGCCCGAGATTTTCGAAACTTAAAGTGTAAAGATGTCCTACGTACGGACGTTGGCGCTTATTATATTAACTACCATAATCTAGGCAGTAAATATTTGTGGTAAAGATCCTGTAAGACGCGATGAATAAGTTACATAACAGACCGTAAAAATCACATTTTATGTTTTTCGTTTGTTTGTCTAATTGTTCAAATGTTGTTAGGTGTAATACGCAGAAACCAAGTGATTTTAAAACCTAATTACTTACTGAAATAAATTAATTCTATGTAATATACAAGGAAACTTCGGGTTATAAAGATACACGGAGATATTGGGTAACACGCTTTGCGCATGTTCAGCGCTACAGCGTAGTTTATCGGAATGGTATCAGCTACAAATAATAATTATGGAGGGTGAGGTAATTTTTTCGGTTTAGTACATCTCCGCAAAACCTTAGAATAATAATCTAACGATTTAGCGTTTCATAGTAATTAAAAACTCGTGGTTAAAAGCTTATAAATTCGAAGATTGTGAAAATTTTCATATAGTAAACATGCCACGGGAGCGCCACTTTCTTTTCGTTAAAAATTTAACGTTGGTAGTACAAATGTCTTGTAGAAAATGTTATTACATCAGTACAGGATTATCATTTATGCCACTTATACTGTTTAATTTCTGCATGACCCAAAGATTGACTGGTAGGGAATGCCTTCGGCATCAAGCCCGTCTTTTACATTATTGTGTAATAAATGTGTAAAATAAAAAAAATCTCTAAAGATACAACAATTCCTATAATACTCGTATGCAAAATCCTGCAACTACGCTTGTTAACACCAACCATTGAATTTCATTGCAAGTTAATCCGTTTGCGGCGAATACTCGCATGCTGTACATCCAGTGATAATGAACCAAACGAGATAATGTAAGTAAATATATAAACGTAAACGTCATCGTTATTATCTTTCTCCGTTAATATCGACTATGTAGGATTGTTATCAACATGAGTGTTAGCTCAAAACCACCATGGCGACAATAATATAAATGCAACTTTTAGCGTAATCTTTCGTCCTTGAGTTACAGTAATAAATTAAAAAAATTGAACAGGGAATCGTAAACAATATAAGAAGTTTATACATGTAAGTGTGTCATCCGTAATTGCATGATAAATGAACGTACCCGCAGCCTAATTTAGCTCTTGGCGGCACCAGGACGGATAGTCGTAAATCGGACAAACGTTCAGTCTCATGACAGAGCGTAGGAGACGACGATACTTCTGAGCCCAGAGATCCACGCTCCGATACGAATTGCCATGAAAGCACCTCGTGGACTTTTCTACAACGAAAAAAAAAAAATTATTTTATCTAATTTTGAATTACGATAATATTTTATAATGTTTATCGTTGATATACTCACTCTTTCATAGGAAGCATTCCCACATCTGTAAACAAATTGTAAAGTAAATAAAACAATATAATAATACCACAGCGTCGTTGTTTTCAATTTGTATCTTGCGCACCCACATGAAAATTATAGTAAAATAAATTCTAACACAAAACTAAATTAATTTTGAATAATTATCTAAGTTTGATCTAATTACTCATAATTACGAGGTACTCAAGACTGCTTCAGAGGCGTAGTTGTATTGTCTGTGTGGTACAACGCCGCTCTGTGCTCCTGGGGTTCAAATCCCGTGTCGGGAAAATTGATATTGGGTTTTACTGCTCAGTATCGGCTCGGAGTCTGAAATAGCCGCCTAGCGTGTATTATGGGACGAAATACACCTGGCAAAAAGTGGATGTCTGATCACGATGGATGGATGTGATGAAAAGTGGGAATGAAAGCGTGATGTATGTATTGTTGATACTTAAAACTAATGCCATCTTTGAAAATAGTATTATGATTATGGATTAACATACGCATATAGATTTTATCAGAATCACTGGTAGGTAATAGATGGCCGTTTTTCAATATTTACATAAATAATACAGGTATTCGTCACATCACATCACATTAATTGGTCGCTTTCCACTGAATGATAATTTTTTGAGGATATTGCTCAATCGGGCCAATTTGGAGAATGTTACGTTTTCTAATGCGTGTAAAACTAGTAGTAATAATACTATATAGTAATATACAACGTCTAGTAGTAGTGATAGGGACACGCTGGTCATATCGTTTACAACAGTAATGCCCTGGCTCTATGAAGGTGGTAGAGTAATTTATGACTGTTACTCTAAAACCCGATGTCAAGAAAAGCTATTGTTGCATTTGGTGCCATCAATGCTATTGCTATAGGAATTCAAAATAGATAGAAATACAAATCGCTCGACATAATAATTATATTTCGTTTTTGAGATTTGCATTTAGCGACCGATCGTTAGGATTCGCCAATTTCTAGGAGTGAAGTTAGAACAGAGTATACAAATCACCTTCACGCGGTAGCGTATCTGTTATAGTTTTTAAAATGTTCGTATTGCATAATTAAAATTTTCATTGACTAGAATTTGGTTACCTAATGCCTAGTTGGGTACTATAAACATGGCAGCACACGTAAATTTTATACTGCCAAGCCCTTGAATCAATTCATCGCTTAAATTAAACACACAGCGAAAAAGTAATAATGAAATACTTATGTATGTATTACAAAAAATATAATAGATACTTATATAAAATAATAGATATATAAATATATATCTAGATATATAAAATATATATCTAGATATATAAATATATATCTAGATATATAAAATATATATCTAGATATATAAAATATATTATAGATAGTGTTGAAATCTGCAATATGTTTTTAAATGCGTAAGTTGTTAGTTCGTCATTTTAACGAATTTGGCGGAAATGTTGTAAATACCTATTCAATATTTTAGTATACCTTTAAGAGAAAATATGGTAAAATTTGTTGCTGCTATGGATGCTAAAATCGAGGCAGTGAAATATGAAGTGAATTTCAGAGAAACACAGAACGCGTAGGTTTTAGAATCGATTCTTAGGGGGTGCAAAAGTTAAAGATGAAAGTATACTGTTCGATAAACGATTAATAAAAATAACCTTTTTCTTGCGTCTGTTTTACAGAAAATAAAACAATTAGAAAAATGTTACAAACCACGGAAATAGGACGTACAAAATTTCATAATTCTCATTAATCCTATCTTTTACCGTTTATTTTTTTTAAAAGGCGTTGTCTCGTTTTTTTATTATAAAATATGTAGGTATATTATTACATATTTTATATGGTATATTATTTAAATGAGAAATGCTATCACCCACTTTGAATAAAAAACCTTGGTATGTGGACAAAACTTTATCTTATTTCGAAAAAAATTTACTACTTTAGAAAAACATAGAAAAATGTTCTGATTTTAAATATGTATGAAGCTTATAAAAAAAATTACGCTTAAGTCAATTAGCCTTTCACCTGTCCGTATAACATATAAATATTGCTTATAATATATGCACAAATAACTTAATGTTTATATCTTCCTATGATCAAGGTGACATAACTTTTGATGTGGAATTAATTAAAGTGATTTTATTCATTGGCACATGATCGAAAGCGACAGTTACGAGTTAACATAAATTATGAATTGCGTTATGTAACCATTCAAGTTCTTGGTGATCAGATAGAATATTGCTACATTTTGATACTTGTGAAACTTGAGGGCTTTGTATGTAAACCTCTATTTGTAGTACATACCAAGATCAATTTATGGATATTAGTATTAACTTATACCCGTGGGCATACTTCTTGTAAGCGCAAATATTGTGAATAAACCCGTCACCCGAGTGTAATTTAACATGCGAATAAAGTGTGAGAAACGCACCGATTAGTCACACATTTCAGCTTAAATTACGCTGTGAATCGTAACGATCGTCATAATAATATTGTTATATTACCACGATAAAGCTTTAACAAATCATGTGAGTTTGGCATTTTATACATTTTAAATATTTTATCGAGTTCATGAGCGTAAATTTCTTTATCCAAAACAAAAGTACGGAGCCATGCATTTTTGCGGTTACTAATTAACCTATATTTCAATGCAGGTCATGATCTATCTAAGACCAAGTTCATCTCAATCTAATCAAAGGTTTATGTGCTTGATTCATTTTCGATTAATTACTCACCATGGCATAAATAATTTTTGTACATACATTTAAACGCATTCATGTAACGCTGAGCGCATTTTGGTAACATCAGTTTCATAAATAATTCGCAATCAGAAAAAAATAATTTATATTTATGTAGCATATTTCCTCTAGAGCTTTTAAAATGTTGGTGTGAATTTTTACTAGGCGAATACATTTTTTATTGTTAAGCATTATTTTACTTACGTCTAACTTTAATCTTCAGTCTAGACTGGGAAGCTAGGTAATGCGCCAGCTCTGCATGTACGGCATCGTCCACGCGGAAGCCATTCACGCTCACTAGCTGGTCACCCACCTGGAAGTTGTTAATAACATTGTTTATACCTATATATTATGTAACTAATTTCTTTTGAGAGAGAGGGTAAAAACTGTATGCGGTTGTATAACAATATGAAGTGATTTGAAATAAAATTAATTTACATTAATAAACTTTTCAGAAGCATTTTTTTTCTTATTTGAAGTACATTTCTCCTGTAGTTATAAGTCTATATATAAAATGTGTGCACCGTCATGCTGTCCTTTGTTCTTTGTAAGATTCAAAGTTCGGGTACTGCAGTTTACGGGCAGATGATGCTTACTCAAGCGAACTGCATGCTCGTTTCGTTTTTAGTTTTATAAAGAATATGAAAAAAACACTGGTTCAGTCCCATGTTAGGACTCTACTTGTGTGTTCTACTAGAAGCCGACCAAATACAAAAGTCACACTGTCATCTATGCTCCAAAATAAATTGTAATGGAATAAGTACTTTAGATACATAAGCTCTTTAATACGATAACTGACAATTAAAATTTACTTGCAGTTTGTGAAAAGCCCCTTAACACATAAATCATAAAAACTAAAAAATATATACATAAAATTCAAGTTCCATTATTTTGTTTGTAAAACTAAATTTCGTATAGCAAAATCCATAGCAAAATTACCGTTGAACATTCCGTGAATTGTGCAACAAAGCGAAGGAAATTGTTATAAGGTATAAGGTCACTGACGCAATAGATCAAAATAAATATACTCATAGACTACAACGTAGTTTTGAAAAGTGCTGTACTAAATATCGAGTTATCTTGACTTTTGTATGCGTATCATAGCTGTTTAAACATGTATCATGTATATGGCTTACATTTTATTCGTGCAACACGTCGCGTTTAACGGTATCGATTGTGGCCACGTTATGTAAATAAGTTTAGCTTACTACTTAAATCAAAGAGGGACAGAAACCATAACCTACTTTTTACACTGGCCTATTGCCAATTTATGGAATATTTGCGGCGATTTCGTGACAACTTTCGCGTTTGGATGAATACCTCTAATATAGATCCATTATTTGGTTAATTAGTTGCCCTTTCTTATGTGTAATTACAAAATGAGTACAATATGTGCATATTTGACGATTTTGTGCAGTTCTATATACATAGGGACCTAAATTTAACTGAAATTATAATAGGTGTGATGTGTACAATATTTATAAGCATAGAATATTAAACCGCTGAAAGGATTTAAATAAAATTTGGCACCATATAGTTTAAGAGTTGGATTAGCAAAATGTATGTTTATCTCAAAAAACTACAAGTGATATTTTATTCTGCGAAGACTTTTGCATGGACGTAACCACAAGTGAGAACCATTATAACATAATTAACCATACTAAGCTACATTTACACTTACCCACTTAAATTAAAATTACTTAAACTATCTGTTGAGAGTTCAAAGACATTCGTTTCACTGATAATGTCATAGACGTTTAGACAATATTAACTTCTAGTCTTTGCTATTAGGTA
>NW_023595677.1:0-6795 GCF_014839805.1 Manduca sexta | reverse complement strand
TTAATTCTGGGAATCTAAAAGATGTGCTGAAGGAATATAGCTCCTAACGAACCCAAACAATATTATATTTATTTGAGAATTTAATACTATATTTGAGTAGTTAATGCATGCCTTGTCAGTAACGATTAACAAACACAATTCAGACGACACTAAGCCCCAAACTTGGCGAGTGTCAGAATAAACGACTTATCTTTATACTAAAAAATAAGCACAAATGGCAAAAAATATCGCAAAAAATCTCCATACTATATTTATCTTTATTCGTTGGCTCAGGGCCAGGGTCAGACTAAAGTAAAAGCCTATACTTACAATTGCATAAAGCCTAACAGCATCAATTGTGAAACCTAGTCGGAATCCTTATAAACGACTTGATAATCGTGATAGAAAGTTGTCACTAGTCATACGTGATTGCTGTAAGGTTAGGTCATTGGTCGATTCCGTGACAATGACGGGACCATGTCATTTAATTTGTGACAATAGATAGCATCAGATCATAGCGAATATGAAGTTTTTGCATTATCATGATGATCTTGACGTAAAATATAGGAAGTGCAACTTGGCAAAGGCGACTAATATTTGAGGATGACGTATGTTATACAGCGCCATACCGTGCTTTGAAATGTAAAATTTTGAGTGTTTCGTGTACTACTGTTTATGAGCACCGGTAGTGTATACCATATTCTTTTTGTCATACAAGGACCCTAACTACTGTGACTTGGGGTCCCTACTTGGTTCACATGGCCCTGCTATGGAATGTCGAATATTTCTGCTAAAAACGCATAAATCGCCTGCGTGACAGAACAAACGTACGCAAAATCATATCACACCGATAACTCGATACAAACTTGGCACTTTATATGTAAACATTGGCATAAAACTTGTTACATAACACTGGATACATTCCGTTATCAATGATTGTGATAAGAGTAGGTGTCCAACGCGCTGGCAAATGCATTCGCTGTTTTAATTTGGATTTTGCACTATCCCACGCGGTTTCGTGTACACGCGACTAAATAGATTTCCACGAAAGTGCGCGAATGTCACTCCCCCGTTTTCTACCCTTATTGTAATGTCTTACTGCGGAAATGGTTTCCGTAAGTTTACCAAACTGGCATAGAACAGATAGATGGATTTGCACTGGCATTTTATTATTTAGTTATATTTTATTTATTATTTTGAAAGCTATTTTCGCATTTTTATCATATAAAAATATTAAGAAATGATTCATTCGTCGGTAGCGAGGCCTAAGGCTCAAGGGAATTATTTATTATAATTATCTCGTTCCTAAATTATTAAAGTGTATTACTAGTAAAATAAGTTATGGATTTCATACTCTTATTATTTACAAACACTGCCCTTGACACTTATAAAACCAATAAATCAATGTTAAGATCCCTATTTCTTATAAATAATACGCTTCAATATACCATCTAGTAAATACAATCCCTGCACTTCAGTAGTTCTCAAACTACATACTATATGCAACTGCGTACTGCGCCAGCCAGACTGCAGTTAGCGTAGAACTCTGCCAGGTAGAACGCGCAGTACGCATGTGTGGCGTACTGCGCAATTCGTCGTATTAATACTCTTGATCGTGTAATACGCTAGTTAAATAGAGTACTAAATAATATTTCTTGCTTGTAATTTTCGTATACCCATTTTAGTAAAAAAAGGGTTAAATGTTAACGATTGAAATCCTATGTCTTGTAAATAAAAAGCGATTGGCTTAAAATAAATGCAACTTTAAAGTTATTCCACTAATTAATTTAAAATGAATTTTTAGAAGTATAAATAATGTTTCTTTTTGAGTAAGTTATCAATTTAATTAGATTTGTTTGTGCAATTTGCTTAAAATAAATGCAACTTTAAAATTATTCCACTAATTAATTTAAAATGTATTTTTAGAAGTATAAATAATGTTCTTTTTTGAGTAAGTTATCAATTTAATTCGATTTGTTTGTGCAATTTGCTTAAAAAAATATGTTCTCTCACCTCTTTAATTTACCTCGTTCGGCTTTAATACTAATATTTCTGAATAGGGGAATATATTTTATCCACTAACGTATTTAGATGTGAAGTATTATTGCCAATATCTAGATTATGGTAATATGATGTCACTCAGTGTCATTGTAGAGGCTATTTGACTTTTAAAAATAATTTGTATTCTGTAGAATTCGAACCTAAACGTCCTTTAGAGGGCATTGGTTGAATGTCAGGACATATTTAGGGGAGAAACGGTCCTGCCAGACGGCATAAGTCTAGAAAACTGAGGTGGGTCGAACCGAATGTCTTAAGTGGCGGCAAATATATTTATTTCAATGTTAATTGAATTTCAACTTTAATTAGAGTGCGATAAATATTATATATACTTAGGCGCGAAACGTTCCTCCTACACAGGACATAAGTCTAGAAAACTGGTGTTAGGTCAAACCGAATATCTTAAGGGGCGACCAATATTTAATTTGATGTTAATTGAATTTCACTCTAATTAGAGTGCTGTTGAATATTATATACGATACGCTGCTTTAAATCGCTCATTGCGACGCCCTTGTTATTCTAATACTAGCCGTACGCAAACCACGTTAGGTTGGATTTTAATTATCAAAATTGAATGTACAATTTCGAAAAGGGCACATCTCATAAATATAGTATCTATATCGAGATATGTAAATATATATAATAACAAATTATAACAAAACTTCTGTAATTTTTATTGCTAATTGAACCCAAATTCTAACCCAAAAATATTTTTTTTTACACTACATTAGAAAATTTCCATTTTCTGAAAATTTTACATTTTCGGAGCCCTTTTTCGAAATTGCATATACAATTAAAAATCCAATTATTTCGGAAGATGTTTGAAATTGATTTATTTTTATGAGACAAATAAGATTATAAAGCCTTATTTAGAAAAAGCAATTTTCTTGTCACAAACGAGCTATTAATATGACATAAAATGTTGCCACGTCTGAACATGGGCAATGGCGGGTAATTCTCGTCTGCATTGACAAGTAATGCTCGCCTGGCCTAAACAATCATCGTATCGACAAATATAAAGAGAACTAGCTTTTGCTCGCTTGGCTTCGACCGCGTGAAGAAGCTTTCCGGATAAAAGACCCGCTAAAAAAGTACATAACATCACGCATTTTATCCCCGAAGGGGTATGCAGAGGCGCAACTAGGGCACCCACTTTTCGCCAAGTATGTTCCGTCCCATGATGTGATAGGGGGCGAGCCTATCGCCATATCGGGCTAAAAAAAAGTATCCGATTAAATTATATTTATGGCCAACTATTTTCACACTCACGCTTTATATTTTCCCGGGATAGAAAGTAGCCTACAACTTTCTCAGGGTCTTAAACGATCTCCGTACCAAATTTTTTAAAAATCCGTTTAATAGATTTTGAGAAAATCGATAACATACAGACAGACAGAAAAGGGGACTCTGTTTTATATGTGTATAGAGGTGCGATACGCCCACGTCGGAGTATTTGCTCCGTCTATGAGGCTTTAGAGTTAATAAGGTGACAGAGTGACAGGAACAGCGCTGTCAATAAAAGTACCTATTGTTAGAGATCAGATCGTCATTTTTTAAATTACATATGATGCCTAGTTTTATAGGAATCGCAATTAGGGGTAATCGCTTTCATTCTACAATTAACAAAGTGACAGGGTTACAAAAGGAGTGTTGTCAATTATTCAAGTACCTAAATTTTAGAGATCAGATCGTAATTTTTTTTAATTACATATTATGACGCCAGCTTTTTTTAAGAAACGTAATCAGTGGTGATCGCTTTCTTTCTAAAAGATTATAGTATACCTGAAAATGCATGTGTCATAAGCAAATGTAATTGAATTTACAATGAGTAACAGTCTGCCGGTGGCGCACGTACGACATCCAGGAAACGTTACGTCGTGATTGGGTTCTATTCGCTATTAATAGCGTAAGTTCATTAATAGTTGTGTTGTTGATAGCTTAGTGGATGTGAATCGGTATTGCGATATTGGTGGTAGGTTTGATTCAACGCATTGCTGATTTCTTGGAATATTGAAGGATTTTGCAAATAAGCGTCTGGAAATATCTTGTGGTGTTGGATCTGCAAGCTTTGACACGAAAGTCCGTTTCACGCTACTATTGTCGTTTTGACACTTTCTGGCTAACGTAAATTATATTTTTGGTTAGAATTTAAAAGTAAAAGTAACGGGACATAGTCTATTATGCTAAAGTAATATATATGCAAATTGAAGTTAAATTAGTCTAGTTTTGTTTTTATGTGTATCAACTTTGTGTACCTAAAGTATACCAAAATATATTTAGAAAAATATTTTTTTTAAATAATGGAAAACGTTGATTTATTGCTTACATTTTAGAAGTCTAAGGCAATGGAGCTAACATATAATATGCCCGTAAATATTAAATCTTTATAAATGATATATGCCGAGATTTCGTTTTTGAAATCGTTACAGAAAGAATCAAGTCTAGAGAGATATAATTTTTTTTGCTAACCGTAGCCATGTTATAGATTATTTTTTGTAAATAAACAGGAAGTATCTTAACACGTTTTCAAGTATCTACAGCGGTTTATGAAGCGAACATTTCTGGGTTAGGTAAATAACCATCACAGAACATTAGGAAAATTCAATGACACCATCATTGCGCACAGCAATTGCAGTCTTAATTACAGTCGCTATCAAAGTAGCAATGATCCATTAATTTGTTCGTGGAAAAATTCCAAACACTTTGGCATTACTGACTTTGTATGGGTATAGTATTTTAAACAGCTAACTTAGGTTCTTATTTAATTGACAGTTGTAATCTAAAATTCGTTACATAAAATGATCACGAAATATATTAGGACATGATTATGATGATTTGGTTTCTCATATACACCTCTCAGAATGAGCCAGTATGGTTGATGCCAGGATACCTGATTTCGTCAATCTAGCTGAATAGTGATTAGCGTAGACCTGGTGGAAGATCTATCCTAATGATTTGTCTATAAGCTTTCCAAGTCATCCCCCGTGAAATAGACGATGTAGTCATCATGCCGAAATAGGATAAAAATATATTCAGTTACATATCTGCAATTTACGATGCCTATGTCATCTCTCTAATTCATTGTTTTGCATCAAACAAACTTAGCAAGATGGTATTCTTTTCAAACCTGAATATTTTACTGATTAGGCATTGTATGCACTTCTCGTTTTAGTTTACACTTGACAGGGAGGCGTCGGTAGCCGATAAATCATCCATGTGCCTCAATTTGTTACTGACAGCCGTCTTCCCTCTGAAAATGTAATTATTCAGTCAATGATTTTAATGAAGAGGAAGATATACCATTAGCATGTAATCTGAAGTCTCGAAATTGTCCTAATTGGGACGTTTGCAGTATACAATGCTTAAATTGCAAATACTAGAGGATTATTTGGTCGCACTGGTTTAAATGCGTCTTCTCTTTCACTCATGTCAATGTAGTGCAAAGGAAGAACCTTTTTATATTTTAATTAGGGTATAGCAAATCTACTTTTTGAATATCACTGTGCAGTATTTAATTTTACACCGACACTAATGCCATCTATCCAAGCTGATGCGAAACTGCAATTTATTCATTGTCATCCAAGATACCGTATCGCTGTGGAACTTTCCAATTAATTACTAAACATAACGCCATGTCCCCAGTGAGGTGGGTAGATAACGCGCGATCGTTCTGCTTTGTAAATGCGTTGGTGTTATGAAATGTGAGGTTAAGAAAGTGGATTTTGAAATTGATGACTACGGTTTGCGGTTGCATCAACCTTTAAAACAGTAAATATTGTTGTGGTTTCTATTATTACAAAAAAAAAATATGCTATCTTGGATCACGGTCCCTTTTTAAAATGTATTTAGAATCTAGACAAATTCTCTACGCAAAATATTGTGAAGGTTTTTCTTAGCTTTGGCCAATAATGCAACTGTGCAAGATATTATGTCCATGAACTTGTTATTGTGGTAAAAAACTTAATTGCATTCAGAATCGCCTCTGCTTGATAAGTAATATCAACTATTTATTGAAGTTACTTTGTTCTTTTTGCAAAATTTTTGAAATTGTTTTGCGTCGACGCAACATTGGACTTGGTTAAATACAGATAGAAATAGACTTGATTTTTCTTTAATTACATTTTTGAATACTTAAAATATCTATCTCCTCATTTCGCATATTCGAATGTAATGCTCTAATTAAAAGACCAAGTCTATTTTTAAAGTAGACTGCTTCCAATCAACACGACGTATTTTGAATTTCTCGGCTAAAATGCCTTAGTTATTACTTACCTTTTGTTTTAAAACATTTTCTAGAATATTTCCATTGTCCAAATTTAGCAGTACAAATATAATCCGAAGCAACCGTACACCAAATGTTTTTACAAAGGAACCTCGAAACGACGCAACTGCAGTTTGATGACAAAAAATGACCATTATACTGGTGCTCGGGAAAAGTAGATCGAATCTAAAGTCGAGGCGTTCACGTTTTCGTGTTTGTGTTTTGTAATATTTGAAACGGTTTTGCTATTCGCGTGAATGATCTATCCTGTATAAGTGTGGTTTTCAGAGATATCATCTGACTGTCTGTGTCGCAAATTTCATCCAAATCCGTTCAGCGATTTTGAGGTTTGTCTACTTGCAATTTTCAAATAGATAAAACTTGATGAATTTTCGTTTAATCGACTACCGCAAATTCTTAGTACGTGTCATTCATAAAATATCTTACTTATTTAAATTCGGTTTGATCAGACACTAATTTCATTACCTCCATTTTTA
>NW_023595676.1:0-16000 GCF_014839805.1 Manduca sexta | reverse complement strand
GCTAATAAAAAAATATATATAAAATATATACTAAGGACGACAAGTTAACAGTTTCTGTAAAACGCATTCAAATAAATTCTGTCAATAAAAGAATTCTCAAAATCAGCAGCTCTAACGATCGCTCCACAAACAACGTCTCAAACATAAATAAATCCGCAAAGCGAACAACTTAAATAAAAACTTTAATACGTTTACACAAAACTGTCGAGTGATATAAAACTAGCGTTTGCATAAACAGTAGCGAAAAACCAGCGAAAAGCTTTAAAGAAAATTGCAATAATGCGTCGGATGGGGCCGGAGTGGTACTCGAATGTGCGCCCGCCGATTACGTTACCTTCTCATATTAAACTTGACGTTATGAGCGCGGCTGCTATTTTTGTACGCGGGGTGTTTGCACGTGTATTTTTCTGTCTTAGAATTTGATTTGTTAAGGTGTTACTTCTGCTTGCTATTTCGGGTGCAACTTTAAAAGTAGTAAATAAATATTGTTTGCTTTAAACATGTAGGTTATCGATATCGGTAAAAAGTTATATCATTTTTAAATATTTGGCATAGTAAAAAAAAATTACAAATACCTTTTTATAAATCCCAAGCGATCACATAATTTCTATAGCTGACATTTGCGTCTAAGTTCATATAAATTCAGCTGTAAAAATCAAGAAAGTCTGATGCTGTCTGTAGATTGGTGACGTACAAAATAAAAACATATATGTAAACTAAGCCCATTAACAATAATACTACTTAGATTTTACTGGTGGTAGGTCGCTCAAGTGTGAGAGTACGCCTGGGTAGGCACCACCACATTCTTTATTTCTGCTGCCAAGCAGCAATGTGTAGTCACTGCTGTGTTCCGATTCGAAGGATATTGTAGCCAGTGTAACTACTGGACATAATAAGACTTAACATCTCATGTCTTTGAATGACGAGCGCAGTGAAATACTGAACAATACCTTGTAATTCTTGGTGTTGGATAATGTTTCTACTGTTTATGGGCGGTCGTATCGCTTACCATCAGGCGAACGGCAAGTTCGTCTCGTCATTCAAAGCAATAAAAAAAATAAACAAATAGTAAACAAAATTGACCTTTATCGTTAACCAATGTAGTCGCGATTACAAGTTACAACTAGCGGTCACTGTGACCATGGCATATTGTTAAATCATAAAAGCACTTTGTACAGTCCATTCAGCAAATCCCTTGTTATCGTAATCCTACACTTTGATAGTGTACGTATAGCGCATAGCTTTCAATCTGTTGATAAGAAACATTACATGCCTATAAAACTAATTTGCTGGTAAAATATAACAATTTATGGGTATCATCGTGTTTTTTTATTATAATTTTTTCCCGAGTAAATAAATGGATATTTGAAAAGAAAAATGTATATTTGTAAAATTTAGGTAGATATTGTAACTTTGACTTTTCGGATGACCAACACCTTAGTATGCCTAGTAACCACGAACGCTGTTTTCAAAACGTCAGAAAGAAATAAAAAACCGCGATATAAACCGTCAAATAGTTTTATTTTATTGTCTAAGATTCGCGAAAACATAAGATATCATTATTTTCTTAGTGGTAGAATATTTGTATCCCCTGGATAGCAATCACAATACATAAAGTGTAAGTCCGCTACATTGGCTCACGTAAAAATGCCACCTTCTAGGATCAGCTTATGTATATCTAGTTTTAAACAGACCATAATTGTGTCGAAATTTTCGACAATCCATACTTTATTTAGATCCCACTGCACTTACAATAAGGTGCAGTGAAGTCACATTCCCGGGTATAGAAAAGCTATCAGTTGTTTTAGCAACTGTCACAAGTTGCTTCTGACAATGTGTTGCGCTGAACGGTAAATAGGGATTACATTTCGTGTCAGCTTTTGTACATTTGCTTAGGATCGATGTTCTTCCCATCATCCCAATCGTTTTTTTCGAACGATCGTGAAATTGGTCCAATAACAACAAATATTACTTATATTCATTGGTTTATGATTGAGATCGGTAAATTAAAAATTATTGTTTAATAAAATCAACCATTAGGCTAGAAGAAATGATTAAATCCAATTAAGTTAAAGTAGGACTAGTAGTGTAAAAGTATTCACACTATATCTCATTTGATTTAAATTAAGATATTTCGAAACTTCATTAAGTATTTTTAAAGAATTTATTTTAGGCATATCAGAAAAACGAAGCACAATTTCTCCGACATTATACAAAAGTATTAAATAATAACCGATTCCCATTATTTTTAAACAACTCTCAATTCCTTTTAAAACAAGAATGCAAATCTTTTGTGTCAACTATCTGTGTATGCTTCCGATGGCCATAAGCAAGTCTGGTTAATCAGCATCAGGCACAGGAAATCCACTCCTGATTTATACAGGCTGTTATTGTAATCGAACAAGTACATGATATTGATTTGAGGACGTAGCGTATATCTACATTAGCGTATCAAAGTGGATACGCTTACAATAAATCGGCGGTCCCTACGTAAAGTATCGAATCTGCAAAATTGCTTTTAGCAGTTGCAATACTTTTCGAAGGGATCGTAGGATAAATATCTCTTGTTTAGTGTTAATTACCATGGCGACAAGCACTTCGATCCTTATTGTATTAAATAAATGCAGTTCATTTTAATAAGGACCGTTTAAATATAGACATTCCCTACGCAAATTTCGATACTATATGTAGGGACCGTCGAAATTACTGTTGCATTATAGTGTAAGGACATCGATAGACCAGCGAGTAACAGAACAATCGAAATGGAAGGCGCGAATTTAATCTGACCTCCAGGACGTACATCTTTTAAACCATTTAAAAGGACATTCTCAATTCAACGCGTTTGATTTTTGATGTTTGTACACCTATTACTGTGATTAAAGGAACGTGAATACAAATACCTTGTTAGACGCTCCCTTTAACACATAAGAAAAACATTGTCATTATTTAAACATTCTCTACGCAATTTCGAATCGAACAAATAACACATAGACGGAAGGTCTGATATTGTGTCAATAAACAAGGGCTAGTAAATTTCGAACAATCACTTAAGAACTGAGGCAGTACCCAGATGACATTTAATTAATCAACACGAAAATCGAACCCAGAACCTATGTTATAACTAAACCAAGGCCTTAACGTAAGCTTTATATGTAGTCTAATTACTGTACTTGTTAATGGTACTTCACACTAATGCACTGATAAGAGGCACTTACTTTATCATTATATTCGCATTACTTTCATGATATTAGGTGATGTAAAGGATTAGCACGAGGTCGGTGTAGTTTTTGCTTAATTTTTTTATTTATATCATCATCAGCCACATAAAGTCCACTGCTGAACATATGCCTCTCCCAAAGATTACCAGACGGACCTGTCGAAAGAGAGGTTAACTTATATGGCCACGGCAAAATGAACTTTAAAGCTGATAGTAAACGAAGTAGTGTCCAGAGGTTCATAACCGTAAATGTGTATTTACACAATAAACTATGTGCGTAGAGCCACGGTAAATGTCCCCCCGTGCATGGACGTGCATTTGGTGTGGAGACTGAGCACACAAGAATTGCATCGAGGGTGATGTAAGATGCTATGTCTCATAATGCCCAGTAATTATACTAGCTGCTATTTCTTTTAAACCCGAACACAACACTACAAGCCCTGCTCTTGACAGTTGAAATAGAAATTGCCATGATATCTTTAGAAGACCACCTACGTTGTTCAAAGAATAGTGAATACTTGAATTAATAATTCGAATTAAGAGTGTAAAGTCCGAAAATGAACATTACACTCTTAATTCGAATCAAGGTCCCACATTTGAATAATTAATGCTGAAATATAAATCAGAACGCCAGATAACTTGGGTCCCTACAAACGGTATAAATTACCGCACACTCTTGATTAAAATTGACAAACTTGTATATTGGACAGGTAACATTTTGCAAGTATGGCGCGGGCACCATGCGATTTATTGTTATTAAAATTTTAATAAGCTCTTGTATTTAGATAAAGAGATTATAACACTCTAGTCATAGTTTTGTGTGTGGAGCTAAAGTGCATTAAATCTATTTTTAAAATTAAACGGTTATAGCCGAGTTTGGCGTAATGGACTGGTGGAAAGGCGCAAGTACTCAAGGCTCCTCCGCCTTTTTTCGGGTTTGTTATTTGTTATACTCGTTTCAACAATTGCTGAAAACACAGAGAAAACTTACATCAGGCCAGCATGTAAAACTATATACATGAAAAACATTCCCGTCTTTACCTGTGCTAACATTGTGCCAAAAATCATTCAAAAATAATGAATATATGGGCGATTTTTATTGATATTTATTTCAGTCGAAACTAACACTTCTTACATACGGTTCGAGTGACTTATTGCAAAGTAATATTTCAAGAAGATAAGTATATGATGAAAAAGTATATGACTGTACACCACTTGCTTACTAAATACATTATAATACTATCCCAAAACATACTTTGAAATAGGCCCAATCTTAATTCTATTGCCGCATTCCACTTATTCAGAAGTGGTCGTAAACAGTGAGTGAGGTTGCAACGTTTAGTTTCATTATATGGATAGTTCACTAGATTTATAGATGGATACCGCGGCGTACCAGTGACTAGAGAACCACAGATTCGACCTTCGCTCCGAAACAGATGTGTGATCCACAAATCTTTATTACATGTCGAGGTGTGATTAAATACTGTATGGTCAGGGCTATGAATATAGCTATCGTGTTTATAATTTATTACTTAGTAGTAATTATACAGTTGTACCTCCTATATACCCGTTTATCGTGCAAATAATATTTTCATTTTGGAATAGAAGTTTGAAATAAATATTTTTCATTATTATAAGTGTTTTAATTTAAATAATATTTTTTGTTTTGTCGTTGTTACTTTACGCTGCTTAGTGAAAAAAAATGTTCTTAATGGTTTAACAGCTAAAATATATTTACTATTATATATTTTGCTAACGGAACAAAATTCGTAAGATCAGAGTGCTAACATCTACGTACATCTATCTACTTATATTATTATCTTTCCTACAGGATTACGAATTTAAAAAATATGTTAATGTTACTCTCAAAAAGTATGCCTCAGGCTTCGTCGTCGTATCTACAGAATTATAACGACATTAATGTAGAGTCTTAAGTCAAGACTTGAATTTAAGGAATAACTTGTGCGGAACAAAACTAATACAATATTGTACCGCAATTTAAATAAATGAAATATTTTTTGTAAAGTTTTCCTGAGTTATAGAAATGAGTTTCCAAAAGTACAAAGTTTTTGAGGTAAAGTATTATATTTAAAAAAAGGTACATTATTTAACTTTTCAGAATTTTACCTAGGAATGGTCCTGAAATACTAATTTAGCTATTTAAAGTATTTCAGGACCATTCCTAGGTAAAATTCTGAAAAATAAATAAACAAATCAGAACATTAAATTACGAAATATGTACAACTGTTTGAGCTAATCAACTGAAATAATAATTATTGTAGAATTAGTAGATTAACAAAAAATTATGTTGCTCAACATAAAACATGCTTGCTCTGAGTTGAGCAACATACTCATCATCTTTAGCCTGAATATAAGGCCTTAAGTAGACATGTATTTTTCATTATCATGACATACATGACGTAGGTCTGTATTGTTATTTAAATATAAGGAAGACGGATGCTTTGAAAAAATCAAAATAAACCGCGAGGAGATAATCTCGTGTGACATGTTTTAGACTCTAATCCATACTTTTATTTCTAAAATTTTATCATACATATATGATCCCCTAGCTGGGAATTGACCTCTTGTAGTTCATCACTTTCTACAGTCTCGAAACCAAAGGACCTTTAACCCACACTAAATGAATGAATATATAATTATATTTATAAATTGCTAAGTCGACAAAATAGCTGGAACAAACGTAACTTCACTTAACATTTTCTACAACCATACAGCTAAATCTATATATATATATATATAGATATAAAAATGAATCCCTATTTCCCTTGGTCACGCCACCACGCGTGAACGCCTGGACCGATTTCACATTTTTTTTGTTGTGTTTGTTATTATCAGGAGAAGGTTCTTATGAAAGAGAAAATTCAAAAAATTGCGCGGAAAATATTAATTTTATAAAACTGACAATTATTTGAAATAACTGTCAGCGATTGACAGAACGCGCGCTGCAAATTTATAGTTAAGACGGGACAACGTCTGTCGGGTCAGCTAGTATATTAATATAATACAGGATACGTGGGCAGGATAATTTTGAATACCCAAAATAACCTTTAATTTGAAATAATGCTTTGAAATTAAAATTTTAAAAGGAGACCCTTTATTTAGCCGTTCGCATCGATCGCCCATAAACAGTAGAAACACCATCTAAAACCTTGAATTACAAAGTATTGTTTGGTAATCCACTGGGCTCGCCATCCTGAGACATGAGATGTTAATTATGTCCATTAGTTACACTGGATACAATGTCCTTCAAACCGGAACATAACAGTGACTACACTCTACTGCTTGGCGGCAGAAATAGACATTGCCGTGAAACCTACCCAGGCGCACTCTCACATATGGGAGACCTACCACCAGTGACTGGTCTAAAAGTTCCCTCATGATGTTTTTCTGCACTATCAAAGCAAGATATAGTTATATAAGTCACTTGACAATTATTCATTTCAAGCCATAGTAAACTATTATAACTCAACGTTGCTCGACTCCATCAGTATTCCACATATAACTTTGTCAATACAAGAACGCCAAGCATAAATCAAAGCTTTTGCATTTCATCGAGTGATGTTATCATCACGCCGTCATATTTCACCGGGGGCGGGCACATTCAATTTGCGCAGTATTCCTCAATTCTGATTGACGATCAAACGATCCACAATGATGCTGACTGTAAATGTCAGTGATTTTGCGAGTTCATACCTCGGCCGCGGAAAATATAGCAGAATAGCACTTCTTTTAACCAAAACATGTTAATGTTAAAATAAACTTTAATATTAGTAACATAATAACGTTTTTAAATGTAATAAATTTATACTACGTTCAAACGTCTAACTTTAATAAACCTTTAACTACAATTTATTTGTAGAGCTCGCGATCTGCTACGAACTGTAGCGTATCAACTACGGCATGACGCGTAGCAGCTACGACATGTAGCGCGGTGATTAATATTACCTACGTTTGCTACGCGACGTAGCAGTTTAGTGGATTACAAAGAAATATTAATGTCGAGATACTTTAATCTTGTTTGTTTCATGTTGTATTTAAAAGTATTTGTTATTATTAATTATTTAGGATTATTATTTTATCATTTGACAAACTCATTTATAATTCTTATGTTAAATTATCGTCCGTGTCCATTCATAAACCCTCACAATACCAAGAGAATGCAGGATGCGTTGCAGACTTTCAAGGAAACAAAATGGGAATTATGAAAGGAACGATAATGTCTAGCCCCCTTATTCAGGGCCGTTGTGATTGGCTAATATTGTTGTATCTCAATATTAACCAATCACAGTGTCTACGCACTGCGAAGGCTGCCATGCCGTCAGACTTATTATCACAGCTTTACTCTATTTTTAGATAAAAAAAAAACGTCTATGAATAAGGGGGTAGGACTCTGGAAATATCACTAACCGCCACAGCCAACTGACGTTGTGGGACGATTATTCTAAAAAAGACGCAGGTGGAACCACGTGCAACGTCTAGTAGCGAATGAATAAGCTAAAATTTACGAACAGATTTCTGTGAGTAAAATGCCGGACTTTATTAATTTCGGCTAGCATTTTTACGTAGGAAAAATATTGAAGCTTCCGCCAAATTGTATTACAGAGTTACTTTGAAGGTTTAGCATTATAGCACGTAATGACATTAGGGATCATAATGAGCATCTCTATGACTTGAATGAGTAATATATTTATGCGTATTAGCAGCTGTAGGTCAGCGACAAATGCCGAGATCAAGGTAACGGATACACGGATAATCCTTTTGGAAATTTCTAGAATAAAATATTGACTATGACACCTAATTGGTAATATTAAAAGTAATATGTAGTTATTTTTATAATCATAATATTTTACAGTGTGATAAACGGATTTCGTGTAGTAAAATTTTCGGAGATTAACCTCTATTCCTCTCCATCAAACCCTGAAGCGCATGACTACAAAGATGAATAAAATCTCGTATTTAGGAGGAAGTCATCTAAAACCTTAAACAAAAAATCTTATTTAGATGTACTTTCCATACTGCAGAAAATTTGAAATTAAATCAGACTTGTAGAAACTATAATAACTGATGAAGTACTTGCATATGAGTCATCAATTCTATAATTTTCACCTCTACAAATGTTTCGTATACTCTACTTGTTATTCATAAGCTAAACTTTGGTAATCCAATATTGATGTAAGCTCACCTCCGCAAACACAGCCTTGTTTGTAATGGGTAAAGTTATTTTTTCTGTTTGAACACGTTCGAATTACTGAACTCAAGTTATGCGTGTCAATCAAGCTTTCACGCTGTATCTTAATGGACCTTCTTTCATACTCTGTTTTGAGTTTTCATACTTTTGTTTATTTTAAATTTATATTTGGTAAATATACATTTTTTTACAGACTATGGGTTAGATACGGTTTTAGACTGTTAACACCTCAATGGCTCCTAAGTAATCTATCGTATCCGAAAAACTAACAATTTACACTTTTCTAGTATTATCTAGGTTCAGTTCAAAACCTATTAAAGATGTTAATAAATGATTTTTTTTCTGTTTACTCCCAAACACATTAAAAAAAAGTTGATAGATGAAGATTTTTTTAATAAGTTTGGTAGTAAACAGTATATAGATAACGAATCGCTAAAAAGTGTAAATCATTATTTTTTATATAACTTTCCAATTCCCTTTCTTTCTTGTGTGATATTTACCGTCGAATACTGTGTTAAAATATCATCTTCATCAGCCTCAGGATGTCCACTGCTGAACATGAGCCCTAAGATTTCCAGATCGACCTATTAGAAGCGATCCGCATTCAGCAAACTCCTGCATCATACGACTAATAAAATATACTTTCAGTCAATGGTGATCACTGGCTAAGACAGAGTAAAATGGAGTATATTGGAAGAGGCCTAAGTTCGGCAATGGACAAAGATATAGGCTGATGATGACTGACTATAAGGTGGTTAGGTCCTTGATTCTTCGTTATGAATATCAAAAGCTATATGATATCAGGGTTTACTAACACTAATTACCTAAAATAAACAGTGACAAGTCAACGTCCACTTAACTTGTAGACTTTATTAAATAAAACGTCCAGATGGTGTTATAAAATTCGTTACCTGGCGAGATTGCGACGGCCGACGGAAAAATCCATTAGAATAAAAACACGTTTCAATTACTCGCAACTAGTACTCCTTAACGTTAATTATGTGTTGCATGGGTGTTTAATTGAATGACATCGCTGTCCTGGATTCAAATCCTGGTCGGGTAAAGTGATGTTGGGTTTCTGCTTAGTGTTAGTCCGGAGTCTGGAATTTTTGCCTAATATTGCCATAGGCTCGTCTCCTATCACATCACGATACGGATCACATTTGTTGGAAAGTGGATGCCCTGGTTGCACCTCTGCCTACCCGTTCGGAGATGAAGGCGCGATGGCGGTGTTTAATAGATAATTACCGAAAATTCGGTTAGGGTTTTAACCGCAAAATCTATGTAAAAAGTTTTATTTTATTGTATTAAGGAAAAACAAACAGTTGTACATTAAGTTTGGTATTAAGGATATCACCAATTAGAACATGTTGAGGTATCCGAGGCGAAGGGTCCATACAACACGATACTTGCCGGCTTTCCTTTCATAATTTATATAAAATCGAATTATCATTAAAATGATTTACAGACGGTATCTACGCATACTAGTTGAGTTTTCTAAACACCAACAGCTCTGAATCAGATCCCGAAAGGTGTGGAAATCAACAACTTAAAACATTTCTACATCACCACAGTACACAGTTCAGTTACAGTAATATTATGTTGTGCTGATCCTAGATTTGCGTGGGATAAAAGGAAAATTATTATCATTAAGAATAAGCTAATAAAAACAGACTTATAACATTGTTGAAAAACATTCAAACGCCACAGACATTCTTACAACGAAGAATAACATTTGGAATGATAACATAATTCATTTCTTTCCCTTCCACTTTGTTTTTGTATGAACTTGTGAGAATATGTGTTTTTATTAAGTTTAAGCCGTTCTGTTAAATGTAGAGTTGATTGAAATTATAATGGGATGTACTTGTAAACTGACTAGGCACTAACTTCTTAAATAATTCTAGTTTAACACGAAATGATATGGTGTTTTCACAAAAGGTTCCCGTCAAATAAATCCATTCCCGCTTATGAAGAAGCATTATATTATAACTTGTTATTAGTGAAAAATAATCTGACAGAGCATAAGGTCTCGAATAGTTTTATTTTATTGAAAAAAAAATAGATATTAAAACTCTTTCTAAAGATTTGCACATCAGAACAAATCAAAGAAAACATAATGTTATAATCACAGTATAGGTCACATTTTAAGAACATTTGAATATCATTATAATCTAATATATTGATACGGTTTACAGTTGTTACTATGTTGACTTAGTTTCAAGACAGGTTTGATTTAGAATATAAATAATTAAGATAAAAAGAGATGAAAGTAGTTTTTGATGTACTCGTCTACTTATTAATTATCTGCCGATAAACAGAGGCTATTATAAAAGAAGAATCTAAAGTATCGCTTGATATATTATAGTAATTTTCAATGAATCGCGTATCTTTACACAAACTTATTAACATTAACTTAAATCTAATACATCATACTCAAACTTCGCAATAGTTAACAGCGCGTTCAGTTATTTTAACAGTTACCCATCGGTTATAGTTAACAGGTTGTTCTTGACGGATTTAACTTTGAACTTTAATGTTTTATCGACGTTAAGTAAGATATAAGTTAACTATTATTTCAGTTAGAATATTTTGATAGTATTTGACCGAGCATATAATGGCTAGTATGTAGTCCGAGTGATATAATATGCACATTAGCAGAAGGAATAAACAAAACAGTGGAATCCAAATAGATCACGTACCAAATTAAAGGAATTAAAATTTGAAACTCCGTTACAACTAATTATAATGTGAGTAAAATTTTTCAAAAAACCTAAGAGGCTCAGTGTGATAACAAAAACGACACGTCTTGATGTCGTTGTATTGTGATTGGTTGAGAGACAAACACGTGACGCATTCATCTCTCGACCAATCACAAACATCAAAAAGAAACCACATTGACTTACGAGTCGAGTTATTTGGGACATTCTGAGCAGAAGGAGAGCAGGTTTTTACTTATAGTATATGTATATTATAGTAGGGAAACGACGAAGTTTTAATAGTTGCGTCTCTACAATCAGTCATTCTAGGCAAACGCGTGAACTTCCATGACAATCATTCGTTTTAATTGTAAAAAAGATATAATTTTTATCACCATCCCTTACCAAACAACGACCTATTAGAACCGATCAAAATATTTCAATACAAATATAAATTGCAGCAAATTTAAAACAGCAAACTTTAACGCAAAGTACATGATGTGGTGCAGTAAAGAACACAGCGGGTCACTTAGTAATGAAGTGAATAAAGTCGATTGTGCCTTTTACGTTCGCCTCGACAACTGTTTTACTGTTGTACTAATTGCTGCGTTCACTTAGCTCTGTGGCGTGGTCATACAACAAAGAACAGGGCTCGGGCAGGGACAGAGAAGTGGCAGTGTTATCAATATAATAAAACTTTACTCGTATCGTCAGGTGGTCAATAACAAAAACAACCTAATTTACAACAAATTAAAAGCGTTGTGTTGCGTAGACCACCATAATTAAGTGACTTAAGGATAGCATGTATATAAAAATAGAATGGAATGTAGGTACTTAACATACAGGTGGTTTTTAAATATATGTTTCAATACATTCTACCGGAATAGGTACTGGTGTGCAATATTACTTTAGTACACAGTGCTACTAATAATACATCGTTTTTTTGTACATTATATATGGTTCACAGTAATTTACTTATACTTTTACAATATACAGAGTGGAAGTCGTCAGTTTGATTTAGTTCTTTTGCACACTGCGTAAAATTGTTTAAGGTGGTAGCTCAAGGTCCATTTTCATACATTTTGTTTCGGCTTTAATCTGGGTAACTAAACAAGTATTGGCAAGTAAAGAATTTAAATTCACGTCTAGTTAGTGATTAGTTCTCGCAGTTGAAGAAAACGTAAAATAATTAATAATCATGGATATTTCGGCCTTTAAAATTTAATATGACGAAATTTTAAAGGCAGAAATATCCATGATTATTAATTATTTTACATTTTTCTTTCAACTGCGAGAACTAATCACTAACTAGACGTGAATTTAAATTCTTTACTACAATACTGTTTAGTTACCCAGATTAAAGCCGAAACAAAATGTATGAAAATGGACCTTGAGCTACCACCTTAAGGTTAATTTCTTTCTTATGCGAATGTAACAATTATTATTAAATGTTTTATATTTGTTTTGGCACACTGCCTCCTCCCTGCCACTGCACGTCTAAGTATAAACACAGTTTAATACAACCAGGTTAATGTATCATTAGGAGTTATGTCGTGGTTTCATTGCTTTACGGCAGATGTCATTGGCGTAATGCCTGTTGAGAACAGCATCAATTGTACGAAAATAATTAAATTTAAATGTTTATGATGTTTATTTGTTTTAGGATGATGTTATGCATTCTGTTTCAGTGGCGAAGGGTAATATTTTCCAAAAAGGAACCAACATATATGTACTAATATATAAGAACAACACATAAGTATTAATTATATGCATAAATGCAGTCTGGAAAACGTTGTAATGTTAATTAGAGTTTACATAAATGATGTAAGATAGTAATCGGGTTATATAGACCCTTCGCAGTGTTCTGTAGTTTGTTGATTGTTAATAGTGTAGCGGCGTAAAGGTTGACACCGCTGTAGAGGAACAGATGGTTACGTTCCTCTATGGAAAGGGAAGATTTCCAGTCAGGCAGATGTTGCGCCAGACCGGCCGCGGCCCCTCCGGTAGTTCCTATTCAGAGATGGTATATATGCTGCATGTCGCGCAAATTGTGCAAGCGCGATTCAGGATCGATGTCGCCATCTATCGTGATTACTGTGTGATATCATTCCAGTTGTGTCACTGCATCGATCCTCTTGCAGTTCCGGCGATGTTGGCAACATGGCGGTATATACACTAACTGTACCGCCACAATAGCATGTACAAGTACAGTGAAGGAAAACATCGCGAGGAATTTGACTAAGAATTTTGAAACTATGATAATGAATTACGGATCACTAAGAGACTTAAAATCTGAAGTTTCAGGTTGACGAACGCGGTATAATTCCACGTGCTGGTGGTGCTTTCCAAATCAAAGCTCGAGTGGTGTGGGTTCGAAACCGCTTTCGACAGGTCCGTCTGGTTATAACAATGTTCAACAATGGACTTCATGCAGCTGATGATTTGGTGTTGATACTATTTATGGGTAGCTATACGGTTTACACAGACGAGAGACTTGCTTATCGTCAGTCATTTGTTGTAAAATAACCATTAAACCTCACTCCACTAACCATTAGATGTACTGGGGTCACTTTGCTATGCACGTATGAAAAATATATGTATTTATATCAAGTATGTTGTATCTAGGGCGTGAATACAATTTCAAATTCAAATACATGTTTAGTTTATCTGTTGGTTTTTACACGAGTGTGCTCATGTGAAGTTTCCACTGCAACAATTCACTAACAAAGTCAACACCAACAATTTTGTTTCACATGAGTAATGAAGTTACAAACATACATGAATATTCTTGTTATATTAAACTGTTTTAATAAAGTTTTAATAGTATCAAAACAAAATATTTATTGATAAAGTCATTGATACTTGATCGTTTTTAAAAATAGTATAAATTAAAACTTGTAGCTAAATTATACATTTCATTGCTTTTTAAATATTAATGAAGCCAGACTTATAAATCAACATTCAAATTATTAGGCATTGAATAATACCCACATTTATCTGTCATACGATAGGCATAAGATAAGAAATCAATTTCTTCCCAAAACCAAGCCGTAAGGTGAAGTGCCAACAAAAATTTTATTTACGCAACGCGAAAAACTCAAATACCTTTTGTGTGGGCTCTCAAAACAAAATGAGATCTGCTCTTATGATAAGAGAAGCCACTCTTGTATACCACTTGAGGTTAGAATTTCATTAAGTGAAACCCAGATATTGGCGAGTCGTTCAGGCATTTTAAAGAGGTGTAAATCGATATTTGACAATCGATTAACAGCTTTGGTCGTGTGGCTGTATTATGTGCTAGGATTACCGCTCTGACGTTCTGGGTTCGAATCTCAGGCAAATTGGTATTGTTTTTTCTTCTCACAATAGGCTTGGTCCTAGGTGCCATAGTTACACCTTCGTGAAAAAAGCTTGACAAGTGTTTGTTTTTAAATGTAGGTACAGCTAGTTTCTTAATATACTGTACAAATGAAAGTAAAAGCAATAAGAGATAAGACTTGTCACAACACAAACGCTATCATTTTAATAAAAGCAACAGTAAATCTTTGTTAATGTTACTGTAAAAAAATAAACTGGTGGTTAGTAACATAAGAATTTAGAAATTTATATTAATATCATTGTAGTCAATATCGGCTACTTGAAGTCGACTACTTAACATAGGGTCGGTCGATTCTATTAAAAGCGATCCAACATAAATAAGGTTTGATTGAGTAAGAATTGCATAGAATTTTACAGGTATAAGAAATGTTCCGGCACTAAGCCAGCATATGTGATTATTGTATGATAATGTGGCCTAATTCCACTATTCGGCTGCAAGCATACATTGATAGCGTTTGATCGTTTTAAAATCTAGTTAACGAAAATTGATGGACATCGTCTGTACCTTTAACTCCTCATTTCAGTCATTTTCAGTTGTCTATACTACAAAATGTTGTATGATGTATCACTTAATTGTCCAATAATTCAAATAAACTATTTTGTCGTGGTTTTATATTATAATTTTCTCTTGACGTTTCGAAGACTTTGCAGCCTTCGTGGTCACGGTGCGGACTGAGGTGTTGGTTATCCGAAAATTCAAAGTTACAATATCTACCTACATATTACAATTATCCAACTTTTAAATTTTAGCTGTTGGTGGTCCGATCTACGCAGAATGAGCTCACAGTGTCTTGAAGTCATTCACATTTGCGTAAACATAACAAACCATTAGGTACGATAATTGACAAATAATATACAGGTAACACCAAAAGTCGGAAATATTTTGATCCACCGAATATTCTAAAAAGCCCTTCAATTCTTATCACCATATTCTACTCTATCAGACATTTTTAAATGTCAAATCGTCTAGATGTCATCTTTATAGGAAGCCAGTTAATCACCAATCACTCCATCACTATTGATCATAGGTAATAACTACTAGAATGAAGGAAATGGTTTGCCTCGCGTTGCTAAGAGATTGCGTCGGGCCAATCAAACGAACTCGTCTTAGAACGGGGTTTGGTTAAATCTAAAGCAATTATCTTAGTGTATTGAGAATTTAGTGTTTCGGTATGAAGTGTTAGTTGTTTGACTCGATTCTTTGTGATGTTTGAAATGGAATTACGTACAATCTTCTTAAATGCTTCGCTTTAGGAATATTTGAGTATATCGCCTGAAGATTCGTGAGAGATTAGTATAAATTTAGAAAGTGACTTAACTACACCTGATCGATGAATCCCAAAAAAAATCCGACCGGCAAAACAGGCATCCTCAAACGGTCGGCACAGTCATGCCTGCAAAGTTTTGAAGTCAGATTAAAACGCAATAGATTCATCGCGTAAGTTGTAAAATTATATGTGTTTATTTCTTTAAATATCTATCTATCTTTCTATTTGA
>NW_023595675.1:0-2489 GCF_014839805.1 Manduca sexta | reverse complement strand
TTATTGATGGAGTTAAGGTGATTTAAAAATGCAGATACTTTGTCCGATGGTAAAATTGTGAAAGTATCATCTACGTACCGTTTGTAAAACCTTGGAGAGACCGGTGATGTTGTCAGGGCTGTCTCCTCGAAGTCCTCCATGAATATATCGGCGACTACCGGTGATACAGGGGAGCCCATCGCTACACCCTCTACTTGTACATAGAACTGATCATTCCACAACATATAGCCAGATGTAAGGCAGTGTTGGAGTAGTTCTGCATATTCCACAGGTATGTTATTATCTACTAACTTCTTAGACACAATTTTGATGCAATCTTGTAATGGTAAGCTCGTGAAGAGAGACTGGACATCAAAACTGACCATTGTTTCATTGTCAGCTAACTGTAGGTGTTTAATGTCGCTGACAAATTGGTATGAATCCTTCACAGATGCTCTAGTGTTTCCTCTGAGGGGTGAAAGCACTTTTGCTACGTGCTGAGCCAATCTGTAGGTTGGTGTGTCGATCTGACTCACAATGGGACGTAGTGGAGCATTTAACTTGTGTATCTTCGGCAGTCCATACAGTTTAGGCGGTTTTGCACACGAAGGAACGAGTAAGTTTACGTCGAGATTTAATTTATCGGAGTAATTTTTATTAAAGTGCTAGTAGCCTTCAATATCTTGTTAGTCGGGTCTGATTTGACTATTCTATACGTGCTTCCATCCGATAAAAGTTGTTCCATTTTATGATTGTAGTCTGACGTATCCATTACTACTGTCGCATTCCCTTTATCTGCACGGAGAATGGTAAGGTCTTTCCTTGATCGCAAGTTCTTCAAAGCGATATATTGATGTTTTGGAAGATTTGGTTTCGGCATTTTCTTTTGACGCAAAATTGACGAAATGTCTTGGCGTATTGCCTCCGAATCTTCCTTTTTTATATTATTCATGAAAAGACTGTTCTCAACATTGCAAATAATGTCTTCATATGGCATCCTTCGTGGTGTAACAGCAAAATTTAAGCCTTTGGATAAAACCTGAATTGTGTTTTCGTCCAATGTTTGTTTTGACAGATTTATCACTGCGCGTTGTTCATGGTTGGCGCAGGAGTGTATGTTATCTATGGTCGCGCGCGTTCCATTCCTACACTCGGTGTTCTTCATATTTTGGCATTTAATTTTGATGTTAGTTTATTATATTTTATTATGTGTTTATTTTTGCATTCATTATATTTAGAAGTTTCGCGCTTATTTAAGATATCTATGCAATTTTAAAATCAAATGCTGATAACTCTGTCTTTAGTTCATTGGATAAAATCTCAACACAATTATTTATGTAATGAAGGTCGGATCGTGTTCCATGTATGGTAGCTCGTAACAGTTTTATACTCGCCTGGTTTAGAATTTTAGCGCTCCCTCGTATGTTTTCTTAGGTGATAGCTTTACATGCGTAGGGATGAGATTGTGGTCACGACATCTCTTCAAGAAATTCAATGATGTGCTGAATCTTGCGCGCTTGGTTTTCAAATTCTCCAACCGGCGTATTTTGTTGGCAAGTTCCAGTCCGTACTGGTTTGCATAATGATTTCTTATGTTTACGCGAATGTTAGACATTGAAATAAAAACTAAAAACTATTTAAACGGATTTTATCGCGGTTTTATATTATTATTTTCTCCCGACGTTTCGAAGACTTTGCAGCCTTCATGGTCACGGTGGGACTGAGGTGTTGTTCATCCGTAAAGTCAAAGTTACAATATCTACCTACATTTTTCAAATATACAACTTTTTAAAATTTTATCTGTTGACGGTCCGATCTACGCAGAATGAGCTCACAGTGTCTTGAGGTCTGGCAGCCGGTCTTTTGGGATCCGATTTAATTAAATGTAGAACAGGATCCCAGGCTTGTGCAAGCTTCCAACCATCTTCCCTATTGAAATTTGTGTGTTTTTTAATTTCAATAGCCTCGCGAATCATCCTAGGCAGGAATCGGTGTTCTTTGGCAAGGATTTGTGGCTGTCTAATCGCAAATAATGATTGGAGCCTCCTTCAGAATGTTCAGCGACTGCAGACTTCGTAGAGCGTCGGTGTTTCACGTCAGCTATATGTTCTTTTACGCGGGTCCCTATATTTCTTTTTGTTTGTCCTATATAAGAGAGGCCACAGTTGCAGTCTATCTTGTATACACCCGGTTCTTGCAGAGGTATATGGCACTTGACAGGTGGTAAAAATTGACTAATCTTCTTAGGCGGCTTGAAATATAGGGACCCGCGTAAAAGAACATATAGCTGACGTGAAACACCGACGCTCTACAGCGAAGTCTGCAGTCGCTGAACATTCTAAGGCTCCAATCATTATTTGCGATTAGACAAGCAAAATCCTTGCCAAAGAACACCGATTCCTGCCTAGGAGAAGATCGCCAGGCTATTGAAAAAAACACACAAATTTCAATAGGGAAGATGGTTGAGCTGCGAAGCCTGGGATCCTGTTCTACATTTAATAAATCGGATC
>NW_023595674.1:0-7757 GCF_014839805.1 Manduca sexta | reverse complement strand
ATAAAGAAGACCCCGTGGGTTGCTGTAATCTAAAAGTCAAACACATTCAGTTGTGTGAGAAAAATAAAGTAAGGTTCGATTATTTTGGAAAATGTTCTGTCAGATATTGCAGAATAGTGCCTGTGGAAGAACTTGTGTATGAAAATCTTAAATCATTTACAAACAACAAAGACAAGGACGATGCATTGTTTGACATGATCGATAATAATAAGATTAATAATTATTTAAAGTCTCAAATGCCAAATTTGACTGCAAAATTTGTCCGCACATACCGCGCGTGTACTACGTTTGAAAATTATTTGAACACCAAGATTAACAGAACAGACACACTTGCCAGAGGATAGGGTGAGAAGCTTTGAAGCAGGCTACTTTGGAAGTCGCAAAACTATGCAACCACAAGAATAAAGGTGTATAAAGTACTTATGTAATATTATGTTCCATTTAATGAAAACTTAATATGAGGGAGTAAAAAGTACATTTAACGCCGTGGACATTGGACAGGCACACAACACCCGTGATGCAAGAATCATTGGCTTTTACATATTAGCAAATACGAATATTGATCTGTTCGGTATTTTGCGTCATACGACTATTCATTACATCACCACACACACACACGCACACGCACACTCACACACACATACACACGCACACGCACACGCACACGCACACGCACACGCACACGCACACGCACACGCACACGCACACGCACACGCACACGCACACGCACACGGTAATTGCGTATCATTGTTCTTTTGATGTTGCATCGCAATCGCTTGGTATGATAATATACTCTTTAACACAATACCCATTTACACCAGCATGAATAAGGAAATGCTAAATAATGATTGCCTCCGGTGGCGTAAGTTGTACTGCCATGCGCGGTGCGGCAGCCTCTGAGGTCCTGGGTTCGAATCCGGGTCGGGCAATGTGATATTTGGGTTTTTCTGCTCAATATCAGCCCGGAGTCTGGAATTTGTGCCCGATATGGCGATAGAGCTCGCCCCCCTATCACATCATGGGACAGAACACACATGGCGAAAATTTAGGGTGCCCTGGTTGCGCCTCTGCATACCCCTTCGTGGATAAAATGCGTGATGTTGTTGTTGAATAAGGAAATGTATTTCACATAGTCCGCGTACCGCTCCTATTCTTTCTAAGAGGGAGGAGGAAGGCGTTATTTTATATTATTAAGGCCTAATTAACACCGGAACATTAGAGCATGCATGCGTTCTTATCTTACCAACAGCTGGCGGGAGCAAAAAAAGGTCGCCGAATTTCATAACACCTCCACGCAAGGCCCTCGCAAGTGCAAGACTTGGCGCTCTCCTCGTAGTTACGCTTTTGTTCTTCTGATATGAAATGACTCACCGCTTAATAGATCAAAGGTGTTTGCAAAATATAACATTTAACAAACCGTTTGTTATTTTCAAACATATTATACATATTATTATGTAATTTATTTTTTATTTATAATAAATCTCTGGATTTTATGCTCTGTGTTTCAATTGATTATTTTTGTCATATTCAGTGTAAGCGATATTTTGTAAAAGGTGACCAAACCATAATAATTGCTTTAACGTTACAATTGTGGCGCTATATTGCTAATGATAAATAATCCATCAGACACGCCAGGCAAGTTGTATCACACTCGCGTGCTAGCCCGAGGCGTAAAGTGCGGCTCCGCACACTACATGTGTTAAAATGAGCGCAACGACCACACGGCCAACACGTCGCGCGTGTTTTAAAAGATTCGCGACATTGATACCTATGTACTACGCACTAGATTTGACGTTCCGAACATTCATTGTGTTCCAGTGAATTGTACTGCAATCCGTACATCCGACTACTGTCGTTTCAATATTGACAGCTTTACTTACACTATATTTAAAGCGCTTTAGCACTGCATGTTAAAAAAGTTTGGTTAGACGACGATTGGTTTTAGCGCTGCAGCGAGCTTTAGTTCTAACTCCAGATTTTGAACAAATAGTTTATATAGACGTTCGTTTCTATAGAATATACGTCTATGATACGCGACAATGTCACAAAACTCGTCTTATGTTTTGCCACACTTATGTCGTGCTCATTTACGCCTGTTTTCAATAAACGCTTACAATCGTTTATTGCGATCCATCACGAAAATGGACCGATCATTAAGCGGCGGAATAGCTTGCTAGCATACGTGTTCCCTCCTTCCACAACTCGGGGGTCGCTTCAAACCCGGGCGTGAAAAAGCAATCAGACAGACTAGCATAAGCATGCAGACAGAGGATGTTGTTATCTTTTACTGGTCGACATTTTTGGGCTTCACTTCTTACTTCATGTTGACTGGAGCGTCAAAACAATGAATAACCAGTAAGACAGCCACGGTGGTATATCCGAAGCACTGGCGTTTGGCGCTACGCGAGTAAGTCTTCACACAACACGCCAAGCGTGTGCCAGTCGCCCTCGATTTGCGCCCATAAAAACACAACTCACGTGCGTTGCAGTGAACGTGTTAAAATCAGATGCAATAAACCCCCCGCCCCCCACGTGACCAGAAAGGCTGCAAACTCTTCGAAATGTCGTGATAAAACTACATTATAAAAAACCGCGATAAAATCCGAAAATTAGTTGCAGTGTAATAAAAGGTCGAAAAAATTATAATTTTTATTAACAAATTAAGCATTTTGATTGGTTGGATCAAAGATTTAGATAGGGATCGTTTATTGGAAACTGCCGTTAATCTATAGGTCGATTATCTAAAGTAGAACACATTTACAAGTTGCGCGTGTGTATCTTGTAGAATAAACACGTTCGTCGTCATGACAACGCAACACTCACGCGTCAACAAAAAAACGATTGTGCTTTTTAGAACACACGACTGAAGTAAAACTTCTTTAGCTCCATCTATATGTATACATACGTTTCACTTATTTAACTGCCATATTTTTTTATTAATAACCCGAAAATTCACAAATATCAACTATAAAATGAATTTACCATTTTATTTACTTCAATCCATGAAGCATCGGAATGTTTGCCGGCAAACATGAAGCTACATGACATTTACGTGTGTATTATAACCTTATATACTACATAATAAGGTGACACGCGTAATGTCATGTAGCTGTCATGTTTGCCGGCAAACATTCCGATGCTTTAAGTGTCAAAGTTTATAATGTGATCACACTTTTCGTAACGCTCTCGTCACGCATTCACCAACTTACAGCCCAAGTCAAGCGTGCGTAGGGGGCCGTTAAGTATTACGTAACGCAATTTTTGAAGATTTTTGAACCCCCACCCCTCCATGTAACGCGCCGTAACGTTTTCCTGTACGCCCCCAAAGTCTCAAAACTCGAAAGTGTAACTTTTTTTGGAATATTCACAATAACTTTACGCAAAATACAAGAAAATCGCTAAAATACCTTTGTTATTGTTACAAAATAAAACAAACAATGTTACATAACTCTTTGTACGAGACCTCGCTCCCGCGCCTGTTACGCATCGTAACGTTTTACAAGACCCCCCCGTCCCCAATTTCGTTACGTAACACTTGAACGGCCCCTAAACCAGTTTTAATTAAAAAACAAAAAATACTTATAGCGTGATGTGCGCCCATGTTTCTGTCAGTCAACGCTCATCATTGTCGATCAAAGAACAGTACAGTTAGCTAAAGACCGGATATCAGGGCCAAATTTGTGCTCCAAGTTATTACAAATTGGTAATAAGTCGCTGTCTTTTTTGAAATGTCGTGTGACAAGATATCACAGCGTCCTTAGATATTAATATTAAAATATTTACAGAAAATATCACGATATGGAAAAATATGAAGTATTTTACATTGGTGTTTTGATATTTCACGGTAGATTGACTAACCATCACATATCCGCAAAATGTTTGTATGAAATCCGCCCAACTCTTTGACGTCGATGATTTATTTAAAAATTACAATGAAACGTCTTCTAATGATATAGCATTTGGCAAAACACTTACAAAACAATCTCATAAAATATTGTACTTATGTCGAAGATGTTTTTATTACATAGATACGTTGTCCGAGCTCAATACTGGCAAGACGCAGGAAGGTAATTGCCCGACTCGACGGCCAATGAGCGTGCAGCACTAACGCTGTTACGTAACTGTCGATGTATATATAGCCTTTTCTAACGAATGTATGCTGCATCATTTTATTCCTTCTTCGAGCTAATTTGTGATACGTACAGGTACGTGAATATAGCAAATAGTGCGCCGTTTTTATGTGCCATTTTTTGTGTATGACGCGTCTATTTGTAAAACGTCATTGACATATATACAATGTTTTCACTATTTCATGGACAATATAGTGACATGACTGGGGCAATTTTTTCAGCTAATACTTTAAACTCGCAGATTTAATAGTTTTCCTATATAGGATTTTTAACCACAAAATGATATTTATCTGCGGCAAAGAGGCTTTAATATCGCTTAAAGTTACATTGAATGGGGGAAATAAACCACAAATTATCTTGTACTACAATGTTATGCCTCTTATAATTGACATTTCAAAATGTAAACATGCCTAAAACAAAAGCACCGTTTCTTAATTTTTCTACTCTGAGTTTGATTATGCATTTTTAAATTTTTTATTATTACATAATTTCGCAGAAAAAAATTAAAAACCGAAGAATGCTTGATGACGTCATATATACGGTTGAATGAAAAAGTTCCTTTGTTCACCTTACTATTTATTTTAAAAAACTAAAACACCGTCATTTGTCAATGTCAATATTATAATACTTACGTCACAACTGTCACTTTCAAAGAGAGAGAGAAACAAAACAAACTGTCACGTCACTTCTTTTTTACTGCAAAGCAAAGGTCATTACGTCTTGAGCCGTATATATGAAGTCATTTGGTGCTTACATCGTTTTAGAATAACACAATATTCAAAATGAAAATCATGAATGAAATATCTGAATTTTGAAAAAAAAAAAAAAATGGGTCTCATAATTTTAGATCTAGTTTCATAAATAAAAATATTTGAGTATGATGAAAAATGAAATGTTGTCAATTGCACTGTGTACACTTTACTTTATAAAGCTGCGAGCACAGTCTCGCATCTTAAACATTTGTCGCTGCCTTTCTTTGTATTATATCTCCTGCACCGTAAACACTGCCCTCCACTACTTGGTGACAGCTCCACGCGCCAACTGTCAACGTCTGACAGCTCCAAACTGACAGATGACAGTTCCAATATCTCACACAGTACGCTGTCATTGCCATTTATTTTATTTAAAGGCGTCAGTTTCTGGTACAAATTAGAATTCGTATAAATTTTCGCTGAAAATTTCTTTAAACTCTCATTTTTCGCTAAAACGCATACGTCTTTTTTGATGTCCAAAATGGCGTCCATAATGGAAACATCTATATTTTCGGCGGGTAACACAGGCTTGACCATAGTGAAATAGAATGGTTTCTCGAACAATGGATGGTGTTGCCATGCTTCTTCTATTAAATGAGGCAAAATCGGCCCTAAAGCCTTGCACAAAGATATTAAAATGGTATTAACAACTAGTTGCGCGGACAATCTTTCCGCTGAATCTTTTTGGCTGCAATACAACCTGTCCTTAACACAATGACAGTAAAGCCCGGAGACCTTATTACTAACGAAATAGAGTATCGATTGCGCTGCATGATTGTATCTGAAGTTGTCGTAATGGTCGAATATTTGTTTTGTGAAATTTTCCGTTTCCTTCACCATGTAACTGTCGAAGTAATTTAATGTCAATTTTCGATGAAATTTATCTTTGTCCACATCACTGATGACGCTTAGCAGATATCTCATGATGTTCCGAACCCTTATTACTTCATTTTGACAGTCGTCTAACAGTTTTTTGCTGACGACAATTTGCGAATGCTGAGTTGCGTGACTCGCCACCCACCATCTGTAATCATTTTTTATACCATACATTATTGATTAATAATCATCCACATTTTTTTTATATTTTATACGATACGAAGAGATGTTCGACTGAAGGAGGGTCCCGAGTTCAATCCCCGGTCGTGTTGATTAACACAATTCACACTATCAAATTTCGAATAATGCCACTTTTATTTTCAACGTGCCATTTGTATACAGAGTATTGGACTTTGGAATAAGTAATAACACCAGGGGCCTTATTCTCTATCCCGCACGTTATTTTAACAGTGCGTAACAAGCACGTAACACAACGCGTCATGTTTAGGACTATAGAAATTTGGCTTACAGAATACCATTCCACGCACATTTCTCGAAGATAACATGACACGGCCGTGTTACGCGTTTACACTATCATACAGAATAAGGCCCCCGTATCCACAAACACAAACACACTACTTTGAGGACGCAAAGTGCGTCATAGTGTAACGTAGCGTTACAAATATTTTAAATATTGTTTAAACTTTTTATTTAGTCGATAACTTATCGACTATTTTGGACAGCGCGTCGACGCTGACGCCGACTTCCCTCGCCGCCGCGCGAGTCGTGCTCCGCCACCGTTCGTCGGTCGACAAAGTTTATATGTAAACGATACGCATGGTGAAGCACGGCGCCCGGCTTACGGACGAATGTGAATTTATAATTTGTGCCCGAACCTGTATTACCTTTATATAATAACTATAATCTAGCCTAAGTGTGTTTAGTGTTAGTATGTACTAATCACTCAATATATGTTAAACTAATTCAATAGTTTCATTTAAGTACTTGTGTTGAATCTTAACGTGACAATAGTTTTGTCGGATCTGTTTATCTAACAACCAACTAAGGGGCCCTTAAGTATTACGTAACGCAATTTTTGAAGATTTTTGAACCGCCCGACCACCCCATGTAACGCGCGGTAACGTTTTCCTGTACGTCCCCGCGGTCCTCCAAAAGTTATGTAACTCTAAAGTGACAATTTTTTTTTGTAATATGCTCAATTATTTTACGCAAAATACAGAAAAGTCGATGAAATACTTTCGTTATTGTTTTAAAATAAAAAAAAACAATGTTACATAACGCTTTGTACGAACATCCCCCTCCCGCCCCTGTTACGTATCGTAACGTTTTACAAGACCCGTCCCCTCCAAATTGCGTTACGTAACACTTGAACGGCCCCTGAAGTAAAATTGTATAGTCAATCACAGCGCCCCTGCGCCTGCGCATTACTAAGGCTGTCATCCCGAAACTGACAGTTATTATCACAGCATCACTCCGTACTTAGCAAAGTAACGTTTATGAATACGAACATTAATGTTATGCCGAAACTGACAGAGTTATTATCACAGCATCACTCCGTACTTAGCAAAGTAACGTTTATGAATACGAACATTAATGTCAAACCGAAAGTGACAGTTATTAACAGAGCATCACTCCGTACTTAGCTTGTGAATACGAACATTAAGGTGGTAGGAAGCAGGTACCTTAGAGTGTCGACGCCGTATGCCGGTTGGTTGTTCTTGTCCTTGCCTCCGTTTATAATGGTAGCGGGTTCAATCACGTTGCCAATAGATTTGGACATCTTCCTTTTCTTTTCATCAACAACGAAACCGTGTACGAATATAGACCTGTGGTAAAAAAGAAACATAATATTTAGATGCATCAAGACTTTTTAGGGAGAGACAGAAGTGCAACACACCATTTCACCAGCCATATTTGTTTGTTAAAATTCTATTTTTCGATTTTTATCGCGATTTTTATAAGTAACCCATTTAGCATCGGAATGTTTGCCGGCAAACATGACAGTTACATGACATTACGCGTGTCACGGAAAAATAAC
>NW_023595673.1:0-11120 GCF_014839805.1 Manduca sexta | reverse complement strand
AACAACAAAGAAATATTATTAATAGTTTCGGATGGACTTGAAGTAAAACGTTTTATTTTTCATACGCGCCATTGGAAATATCAGAAGACAGATGACAAAGAGTGCAACATGAAAATATACGGATTCTTTGTTATGCTAATAGATAGACGAATAGGAATAAATAGTGATTCCTTGTATATCTTGTTAACATTATTTGCAAATGTTCAAACATTAGCTTTGATGCGGGTTAAAATCAATATCATGTCGTTTTACACTTTACATCTCAAAGCCTGAATTCCGTAATTGTATGAGCAAAGAATTATCCTAGAACCAGTAAAGTACTCAACAGTATATACATGGAGGTATTTATATACTCTTAATAAGAAATATCGTCAAATCACTGAGGTTTAGTGACAGAATATGCCTGTAGCTGAAGGTAACTAATAACCTTTTCCAAGGAATTCTATTATTATACGATTACCTATATAGAGTGGACATTGGTAAGATTGTCATACGAAAATTTTCGCTTATGTGATGGTTACTAAATCTACCGTGAAAAAGCAAAACATCAATGATAAATACTTTATATTTTTCCTATATCATGATAAATATGTCATTTAAGTAATGCAATTTAGTACTTATAGCATTTAAGTTAGTAAATATGTCATTGTTTTATTAATAGTACACCATTACAAACAATATTATTTATAAACAATATTTTTATTGGTGATAACTTTTGGGGTACATATTTGGTCCTGATATCCAGTCGATATCTATGTTTAATTTTGTTTGTCATTTTCCTAAGCCAATGATATTTGTTGCTAAATATTGTAACATTTTATATGCCATGATCTGTAAAATATTGCGAAGTATCTACAATATAAACGCAAAGGCTAATGGCTATGTGGGAGTAAACATGTGGGCTTTCCCATCGGTTAGCGGGAAATGCAACGTTTCTTTGTTACCTCAGTTAATGTTAATGGGGGCGGTACAGTTCTGGGAAAAATGGGGAACAATGGAGCACGAATATACACTTATATCGGTAGGGAAGGAAAACAAAGTATATACAAATACAGGGACATTGTAACATTGCGATACTAAATGAAACTATATAATATCTTCTTGAAAATAATATTAATAAGTTAGTAAATTTCAAACAAATACATATTAATAAAACATTGATTTTAAAAACCGTAATGCCGTTACTACTACTTTAAGAGATTTCTTTGTAGCGGAAACAAAACTCTTTCAGTCAGATATACACATACGCACACGCCATATTCGCACTAAACTACAAAATTATAAAAAAAAAACAATAAAGTAAAAATCCTTTTTATTGATACAAGGTTAGCGAATGTAAAGAGAAAATATATATTTTACCGCGTGGGGTCACCTATCCTTGGGTTCAATCAAATCAGAGCAATTATAGGATTCACTATTACATGCTACTGCCCTGGAAACAAACTTCAGTCAGAATGGTATAAAAAAACTGGTAGACGACATACGTAATAACACGCCTGCATCTGATATGGTAAGCAAAAACCCTCTTTAATATTCTCATTGTTCACAGGTGAAGAAGTCGCCGCCTGACTCTGGCAGCGGGTTCATCATCGGCGGCGACCCTGCCGCGAGGGTGGCGCACCTGGAGCACAGCGTGCGCTTCCTGCAGGAGCAGCACCGGCTCATGCTGAGCGGCCTGCACGCCGAGATTGAAGCGCTCAGGGAGAGGAATAGAGGTACGGATGCTCATATATTACTTTGTAGGGAATGCAGATTTTTGGATGTTTATAACACAGCAACTTAGCTCTTTTATCCCCGAAAGGGTAAACGGAGGCTCAACTGGTATACTCAGTTTTCGCGGTGTGAATTCCGTCCTAATGTGATAGGGGCGAGCCCAAATATCGGGCAAAATTGCATGCTCTGACCTAAGTAGAATATATATTTGCTGCATAAATGTTGGCTTCATAGATGAAGGAAACTATTATATGGATTACCTGATGGGAAATGACTACTATGCCATTTAATTGTTATAGTGTCAGTGAAATTTGAGTATTTTTGTTAATCCTGCTGTTTTTACCTATCTCAGTTGTCTGTCAAATTGCCACCCTAGTGAACCTATTCGTATGGTACAAAAATACAATGGTATTTATTTATTATTTATACATATAACATCATAACAGCACTAAAGCAAAATTATACTGACAGAGTAGGTATTAATTTAAACAATTTGTTTCATACACCTGTGGGCTACTTTTGTGAATCCCTACAAGTTGCAAACAACTATCCAAGTTCTGGGACATAATGTTGACTAATCAATGTGTTCCTTTTACTACAGTTGTGTTTGATCCGAAAGTGGAAATTTGCCTATATCTTTCATGAAGGTTCTTTAGCAAAAGTTTGCGTTTTCGATACCGTTGTTAATTCGATAACTTGGAAAGCAAGTTACTGAAAACTACTTTGATAACTTGCTAAACATTATTCTCGATACTAATTTTTGAATTGTTTGTCTTCGGTGTATCTTTGTTAAATCAATAGGCTACTGTAGAAATGTTAATGGGAATCATTTATTTGGTTAAATGGTCAAATTTGCAGTTAGGTACATACATACAGTCGCTTTATATATGAAGGTAGGTACTCAAATTACCTCCAGCTATGTCATCGTCTTCAAAAATAAGGATAAAAGAATAACAAGCAATATTCTTAAAACCCCATCCACGTTGATGAATTATTCATTGTATTATTCAGCTCTTTGCATAAGAAATTAATTGTGTGTATTCAAATTATTTGTTATCTAAATGTTTTGTCTTATTTCAAGTACATTAAAATAACAATGTGCTAGTATCTATGCGGTATCTATGTATATATAAACGTATGTGGTTCAAGTTTTACAATATAAATATAAATCGAGGTAGAATACAAATTAAAATATAATTCCTTATTAAATTACTTATTAAAGGCCAAACGGAATGCGGGCATCTAGCGCGCATGGATGACTTCAAGCTCCCTAAATTGAGGTTATACTTCGAGCTAGCCTAAGGAAAGCGCAAGGCTGGTGGGCAGTGTTTCCACTATAAAGACGTTTTCAAACGTCACTTATCTGCATGTTGCATACCCTTAGATGGCTGGGAAGGGTTCACACAAAAGCGGTCTAAATAGCGGAACACCATCCACAAACCTATTAAGCAATATGTGGCATCTCGCCTCGCACACCTTGATAATAAACGCCAAATTAAAAAAGAAAACACTTAACGCACATATACGTTCACGTACAATGCTGCTGGCCAGTTATTTCGTATGCCATATGACTCATTTAAAAACCACACCAGGGTGTGCGAGCCATACTCTTTCACATGACAGGAAAAATCTTAATCAAAGCCAGTCTTCGTCATTGGCGGATACGCCGTTGAGGACATCATCAGCATTAAATTTAGCGACGTACATACGAAATACCTAAATATCTATGTACAGGTGCCTGATTGATAGATAACACTATCGCTATGTCGCACACAATTCTAATTTCGGGCACATGAGGTGTTATTTTTATTGAAACAAGTTTTTCATTTACCTGATATGGGTTTTGTTTCTGTTCATTTTAAAAGACTCGAAGGTCAAGAGATAATAGTTATTATAACAAATTTAATTATTACGATAAATACAATAGACATAGAGAATGGACGGAAAAATACGGTCACGAAATTAACCGTCCTTCAAAAAATGTTAAAGGGAAAGATACTAGTTCTCTTTTTTCAACATATGTAATGACGTCACTATCAGAGATTCTGCATGGCTATCACATAGACCAATGAATATTTAAAACAAAACAACTGGTCGTATGTTAAAACATCTCTTACACTTCTGCAATATTCCCAGGAAAGCTGGATAGAAGAGTAGTCTTTTTTTATAGAGGTCAATTGTGTAATCTCCAAAGTAAGAAGCTGAAACTAAATGTGGTAACACTCTACCCTTGTAAAGGCGACAAAACTCACATAAACTCTTGTATCGTGTCTTTATAGACAGAACTGCTTAAATTAGAAGAAAAGGTGCGTCTCTAAACAGTGAGACGACCTGCGTCTTGTCTTCAGTTAGTTTTTCTTTGCGTTTAGGGGTGGTAGCGGACGATAATACACATTTTCCGTTAGGATAGGATAGATTGCTGGTGGCAGGATATATTTTATATCCGCCCGGATAACGACCACCCAACACAATGTGTTAAAACCCGCAATAGTGACCCATGTAAGTGTATCGCGTTACGGGATCAGCCTGTGTATATCCAACAGGCCGGCATAATTGTGTCGACTGCCGAGGGGAATCATCTCTCGTCAATCGACATTCTATTGGATACCACTCTTCATACTATCAAGTGCAGTGGAGACACTTTGCCATGCTCGCATAAAAAGGAGCTGCCATCACCTATGCTCCGAAGATGGCCACCACGGAGTTATAGTTGGTATTGCCTTGGATAGTAGGCAAACTTCGTTATCGAGACCAGCGGATATGTCGATGGAATTAGATACCAATATACTGCCGTACTAAGCGTAAAAGCGGTATATCAGGGAAACCTTATTTCGAGATAATCGCAGTTTTGTAAATATAGTTTTGTATGTAAAACTGAGATAGAGAAATTCTTTTAAGTTTTTTTTAAACAAGTTTTACACAAGATATCGTTATTTGGGTGAGTTCATTGGATGGGTATTTCTTTAAGCTATCTGACGACATAAAAATCAAGATTTTGTTTTTGAGATACCGCTTTTGTGCTTAGCACGGCAGTATAGAGGCTCCATGCTATTTCTGTTGTCGATATTTGTAAACACGGTGCGGTGAAGTCATCGTTACTGACCTCGCGTCGAGTTGGCGACAAAAGGACTGTGATGCTCTTCACTATTTATGTAACAACTACACTCGCGGCTCTTAGTATGAAAGTAGCTTGAAGCCCACAGAGATAATGTAGGTTTATCTCAGTAAAATTATTTTTGAATTTCTATGCCTAAACAATTAATATTACGTATTATTTCTTTATTATTTCATTAGAGGTATGTCTGATAGATTCTAAGCTGTATAGGAGATGAATTTTAAAAAATCTTAGTACTATTGAGGCTGCTTAAGGTGGTAGCTCAAGGTCCATTTTCATACATTTTGTTTCGGCTTTAATCTGGGTAACTAAACAGAGTATTGGCAGAGTAAAATTTAAATTCACGTCTAGTTAGTGATTAGTTCTCGCAGTTGAAGAAAAACGTAAAAATAATTAATAATCATGGATATTTCGGCCTTTAAAATTTAATATGACGAAATTTTAAAGGCAGAAATATCCATGATTATTAATTATTTTTACATTTTCTTCAACTGCGAGAACTAATCACTAACTAGACGTGAATTTAAATTTTACTTGCCAATACTAGTTCAGATTAGCCGAAACAAAATGTATGAAAATGGACCACCACCTTACGTACTAAGATATTTTAAAATACATTCAAGTATGTAGCTCTTACTTGCATTAGGAATTCGTAAGCAAAATTTCATGCCTCTTGAATCTAGACCCTACAGCTATTTGTTTAAGATCTCCGTTTAATCTATCAGTAAATCAAAAATATAAAATAAAATGTTTGTCATAAAGACTACAGATTATAAATTAGTTGATTACGTAAAGTTACAAAAAAATCAGCTTAAAATTGCCACATAAAATATAAATGATTCTAATCTTAATTACTTTAGAGTACGATTAATTAAAATAATTCTGCGTCATAATTTAATATTATAATGGAGTAATTTTATGAAAGAAACGCCGTGTTTTAGTAAAAGCATGTGCATTACACCAATGCTGATCGTTATCGAGTTAGATAAAGCAGTTTGTTGCGGACTGTATGTGGAACGCGGAACGAATAATAATACTAAAACTATATTTAATAATTTATTGTTTTTTTTATTACTTTGAATGACGAGACGGGCTTCCTGTTCACCTGATAGTAAGCAATACGACCGCCTATAAACAGTAGAAACACCATCCAACATCTTGAATTACAAAATATTTTTTGGTATTCCATTGCGCTCGCCATCCTGAGGCATGGGATGTTAAGTCTTATTATGTCCAATAGTTACACTGGTCACATGTATATATCTGATATATATCTAGTAATCAGGACTAGACAAGTGACTTTATCGTGTAATAATAAAAATATAGCTTATAATGCCAATCCAGTAAAGTCACTTTTCTTCGTCACAAAAAAATATTAAAATGATGTATTATGTGTACCGCGTCGCACATATGTAGTGTGCTTGCATCATTATGAGTCATCGTTTCGAGCAAGTTGAACCTAGCAACAATGCGATAACTAAACAATTTATCTTGATCTACATTATATTTCCGACGCCATTTGTGATTCTCATAGTTGTGAGGGCAAAGGTTAAGAAGAACGAATGTTGTTGATGATAGAATGTGATATTTAACCAACTGATGGTATGACCGATATGGGTTACGAAAGAAAATCAAAGTAAAATAATAAAGCTAGTCATAGCTAAGTCCGTGTAAATATTGGCAGGTACCCAAAAGTTAATGGGTCACTAGATGTTCATTTCACCATAAATATTGAGGCTTTAGTAGCGTCATATTGTAGATTATTATGTCGGCATAAATGAGCCGACTCAATGAGCATCATTATCTCACAGAAAATCACTAAGAAGTCATAAGACTGTTTGTACATTTCAAGCATAGTTGTAGAGTCAAAAATAAGCCATAAATTTTCACTTTCCAATTTCGGATTTGCAGCCATAATTGTAAAATGAAATGAAATGATTTATTTGAATCCTTAAAATGTTATAAATTATTTAGATTCCGTCAATATTAACTCTACAATATTAACACCAGTTCGCAAAGCAGTTCTCACCAGAGAAGAACGAGCAAGAAACTCTGGTTCTGGTGTATGGATTTCAAAGACACACTCACTCACGCCTTTTATCCGCGAATGGGTAGACAAAGACGCAACTGTTGCACCCACTTTCCACCGTGTGCTATGCGCTATCACTTTTCCCGACTCGGTATTCTCAACTCACGACCCCAGCACTGCAATCGTACCTAATACAACACCGCCGTCGAGGTAGTGACGATTTTCAAAAATGTTGGGGATTATTAACCATCAGGTGATTAATTGAGTATTTACTAGCTTTCTGCTATTCAAATATGTGAAAGTTACTATCCTAGCAGATTATGGAAACAAAAGAATTAAGTATTTGTATTTAGTCATGCCACAGTTGATATAAAGAAATGACGTGTAAGAAATACAACAAAGGATATATTTTTTGTATTATTTCAATATGATCTTTATGAATCATGTCGATGAAAGTGGTCCTGCCCACGCATTACCAAAATTAATGGATCAACCTTAATTTTTACAATAACTGTTAATATCTTTGTGATGACTAACAGATTATAAACAATGTTTATTCAAATTTCATACTCGAATCGATAGCAGTGGATTAATCAGAAAAAAGTATCATTTATATGCTCACATATAACCTATTTGGATTGGTTAGATCTGCTAATATCAATCATAATAATTGTTTATTGAGTTTGGACATAAACGAAAAGATTTGTCAGTTGGATTTTCTTGATTGATGATTATGAATAGACATCTAAATGATTATGATAAAGTTATAGTTTTGTTTCAACTAAAAATCTTTGAACCTGTAACTTTTCTACAACTTTTATTCCGATACTACATAATTTCCAAGCTATATTATATCCTTATACTATTACCCCCTTATTCATAGACGTTTTTTATCTAACGCCCGAGTAAGGCTGTGATAACAAGTCTGTTTCTCAGTGCTGACGGCATGGCAGTCTTCGCAGTGCGTAGACGTAGGGCCGTTGTGATTGGCTAATATTGAAATACAACAATAATAACGAATCACAACGGCCTATGTCTATTGTCTCAGTGCCGTTGTGCACTGAGAAACAGGCATATTATCACAGCTTTACTTCGTCCTTAGATAAAAAACGTTTATGAATAAGGGGGTATGGATATAATCTTATAGAACTAATCCTGTTTTCTTATTTGTTTCAGACTTACAATTCCAGTTGATCTTCAACAAGGAATCTTCACCGAAAACCAGCTCGCCTGCCATTGCTGAAGACTCGGAGAACAGTGAGGTAATGATCATAAATTCATAACTGGTTAACGGCATTGATGCTTCGCTGCTGAACTAAGATCAGCCAGGTCAAAAATGTAACTAATAACCACGTATGTAGGTATATATGTTATTGAGTTTTAAAGAACTCCTGTTCTTCTTTCTATTCGAGGAAGTAAGAATTGGAAAGGCTGCTATAGATAGTCCATTAAATCGTCTCTCCACTTTTAGAATATAAGAAATTTTTTCTTTGGAAAAGTAAAAAATAACGTAACTTGTTGGTACTTGTAGCCGATTATAAGTTATGAATTACTTCAGCTGCTTGGCTTACTCTACATGAACATCGTATTAATATTATGACCCGTATTATACGGTAAAGTATGGCAGAAAATAGTCTTTACCATCACGACACAAATGAATTGTACGATATATAGGCCGATAATGCAACGTAATGAGATACAATCGGTAAAGACCTTGTGGATTTGCGGTCGCGTAACATGTGGTTAAGTAACGTTTGATGTGGTTATTGCAAGGGGAGGGATTAGTAAGTGAAAACCCACATGGCAACCGGGTATGGACTAATGTTTTGCTTTCATAATTATTGTATATACTATGATGTGTATTGTTTAAAGTTTGAAGGTGATAAGCAATAAAAGCAGTCCAATCGTATTAATTTTGATGTATGTATAAGTTTTGGAAGCATTTCTAAATGGGCCTAAAGTTATTACAAATTACTCTCAGTTACAAACATGTTTCAAGGATAAAAGTCAAGGCTAGGGCGACATATTTCTAGTGACCGTGAAGACGGAACATCTGTTCTCATCGCTATATTTGGATACCAATCTTCACTTATAATCAGATGCATGTATCACGATTGAACTAAACAATAACTACTGATCTATGATATAAATGCAAAAGTTTGTGAAGGATTTTGGATGTTTGTTAGATATTTTTTTTGGGTGTAGAAGTCTCTGCACTTTAGTCCATGAAAGTCTAGGAACTAGATACTGGGAATTCCAGACTTAGCGACTGCAGGGGTCCAGTGGACAGTGGGGAAGGAAGGGTGGAGCAGCAATGGGATCTTACTAGGATGGGCGGAGAGGAGAAGGATGTTCGCGAACCCTTATATGCCTCAATATGAAGTTTCAGCCAAGATACATACACACTTTGCTGTGTTCCTAGGGCCGTGATATATGTCCCCATGCATGAGCGTGCATTCGGTGTGGAGATTGAGCGCATAAGAATTTCCTCGTTGTTAGGATAAGGTTTGAACTAGATTTGGCACACAGATTGACCAGATTAACATCCTTATATTTAATGCTATGTAATATTTTGCCAAAAGATTTTTATTCTATTAAACGTCTTTCCAATGATTTTCATAAAGTATACGCCGCTCAATCACAAATCAAACAAAAGTATTCAGCACGAACACACTTTCTTAATACTAACAACGTGTGAAAGCGTTGATGTGTTTAAACCAATACGAACAAAAAGACAGCTCGTATTTATAATTTATGAATAGTGTATGAAAATGTCCCAATTGAGACAGTTTCAAACATTGAAATTGCGCGTGCTAATGCCATATAGGTACTTACCTCTTTATTATATGGAATATGATTGTGTTCCTCAAACGCTCTAACTAAGTTAACAGATAACTGACATCTTATGTAATTAATCTTAGTTACTGCTCTGTGTGAGAATCCTGATTGCTTTAAAATAATTTGTTATACTACACTTACAATTTAATAGTATTATGCTCATTAATACAAGCAATGATTATAATACTATTTGTAAGTGTATACATACAAACTCTTGCCAAATAAAGATATATTATTATATGCGAACGAGCCGTAGTACTTAATCTAAATTGATTAGAAGTTACGTTACTATTACCCAGAGTATTTTCGTTTTCAACTTGCGTGTTACAAATCTTAATTGCCTCACGTTTAATCCATTCTTTGCACGCGTAGTAGAATGTTCTGCCTCGTAAAGTTTAATTGTAACTGTAATATTATTAATTAACTCAAGGATTTCACTTGGATTTACAACGTCACCATGGTAGGCTGACCGTTTCAAAATTGATGCTTAAGTATTCGTAAAAAGTATTAGTTCTTTTTATATAATAATACTAACACATTGCTCGCTGATGAACACAAAATTTTGGTCATTAGTAGTATCAATAACATAAACTCTGAATTATAATGTATCTACTGCATTGCACTGTGTAGTGTGCTCTTTACCACTAGATATTTTGTTTCGATACTGACAATTAATTTGGTTACAATATGCTTTAAATTTTTATGGTAAGTGGGTATTAAACCAAACATTTTATTTACTTATTGTTCAACCTTCGTTGTATTTATCTCGTACGTATCTTGGACAATGATTCACACTATTTTGCAATCTCTTTGTAAAGGTTGTATGGGACATAAATATTCTGAAATGCGCAAGAGTAGGATTAAAGTTCAATGTCAATTATTTTAATCTCACATGGAAATTCAATGCCTTTTTTATTTTTAACCTGCGGTAGAGTTAAACCTACTACTATACCGGTTTGATAGCCAGTGCCTCTTCTTTTGACAGGGCAAAATAATGATGATCCGATCGTGTGGTTATTGTTAAGTATAATATAAGTATAGATGATATAATGTTATACAATGCGAGACGTTGCTTATCTTGATTGCCTATAAAATGCCGGCTCTCATTGTACTTCGATTAGCTAATACAATACGCTACACGTTTCTAAATGTGTTTTCTTTATTTGTAGAGTGATTATTATCTATGAAAATAGTGTTTGTATAGTACAATATAGTTCTAACTGATGATATTGTTACAGGAGGCGAATTTAAAGCGCGAGGTGAGCCGGCTGGAACGCGAAGCGGCGGCGGCGCGCGCGAGGCGCGGGCGGCAGAGGCACGAGCACTGCAGCTGCAGAGACTCGTCGACGCGCAGACTGAGTGAGTAAAGAACCAGCTTTGCAATTCGAGTGTTTGTACTTGACGGATTATAGGAATGCTGATTTA
>NW_023595672.1:0-21040 GCF_014839805.1 Manduca sexta | reverse complement strand
CGTTATGCACTAAAACACCCAATCCTTCCCCATATAAAAATAGGTTGACGCACGCAACCCAGTTCCACGTAAAATGCTGTGGAATTTTGTTAAATTCACACAAGCGATGCTTTGTGCTCGCGCGGTTGGCGGAACGTATAAATCTCGCGACATTCCGCTGTATCCGCCGTATCTCGCCGCTCCGCATCCGCACCACCCCCCCACCACAATTGTTATTATAGTACAGCTTCATTGTACTCGTGCGAGGATTTGCGTAAAGTTTCCCAGTCATTGTGAATATTCACTTGTCTTCTATACGAGAGTAAGTTGGGTGCTAGCGCGTATGAACGCTGTTGTTACTTCACATATACTATCACATTTATTCAATCTGTAATATTTACGAATAAAGGACCTATCAATGGCTTCCAGCCATTCCCAAAATGCACTCGTACCTATGCTAGCATAATTGGATACACAAGTAACACGAGAGCGCAACAGAGGGCAAGAAATACCCTAATAAATATCAGTATTCTTAGTTAACCACGCTTGTTTAGTCGTATAGTTGCTATGGTCTAAATCCCAATTCTGTCCTATGATACAGATTACAGGGCAAGCTTATTGCTATATGATATGACATTTTCCAATCACTATCGATACAAATATTTATTCAGATGAACAAAATATAAAATACTCACTTTTATATTAGAAAATATTGCAATAAAACTTAGTCAAAGAAAAACCAGACTTCATAAATCAATCTAATCTACAACCAACTCAAATTGAATTACTAACGGCTTTTCCATTGGTTGGAACCTGAGAAATGTCGACTAAATCACATTTCAACTGGAAAATCTTGAAGTATTTCTTAGGAAAGGCCGAAATCAACGTGTTTGCGTTATTTATGAATAGTACGTTATCACCAATCGTAAAATGTTCGCTCCCTCCGTCAGGTGGACCCGTGAGCAGTGGTCCAAATACAGACCAAATAGCGTTTCTTATATATAGGCTTGAATAAGCCAATTTTATTATAAATACACTTTCTTCAGAAATTTGGGTACGTTCATATACAAAGAACACACTTATAAATAAAAGTCAAGTTGTAAAACCAATTGTGGCCCACGGTTCTTTTTAAACAAAAACAAAGACGCATCACAGCGTTATCCCTGAAGGGGCAGGTGGAATAACAACCAGAGCATTCACGTTATACCTATGTATTCCGTCCCATGATTTATAGGTAGTAAGGAACAAGAATATATGGTTGATGAGCAGAAAAATCGAATATCACTACCCTACCCGAGATTCGAACCCAGGATCTGAGAGAGATGTACCGCCCACGTCTCACAACTACGCCACCGAGGTAGGTACAGTAATTTGTCGTCTGGAGATTTGCTGTACTTGTAACATTAATTGAGTTCGAACAGGTCTGCAATGAGCATGATAGTATTAAGTTCTAAACATTCTTATCATAAGGTCCAGTAGAGTGACTACAACAACTACAAATAGAGACAAAAATATCCTTCAACACAAGTATGTCTTTATCAGCAAAGAACATGGCTCCATTAAATGTATCTATGGCATCGCATTTGAAGTCACAAGAGGCTTCCTTACGTCATCGCCGCGGGCAGTCTTTACAACCATAGCAACGACTCACCCCAGGGATTTGATATACGCACTTTCATTACCTATTTTTTATATAAGTAGATATAATACGTTCTACATCAGCAGTGAAAATGATATCAGTCAAATATTATCAAGCTGTTGCTTCTGATGATAATAGGCAGTCGTGACGCTAAACGTTAGACGGTGACTTGCTCGTCGCGACAAATAATAGGCATAGACAACCACATAAATAACTGAACAAATTAGAAACTTCAAATCGCTTACACACTTTTATGTTCCTACCATTTTTTTTTCTGTTCGCAATAATAAAATACTAGATTTACTTTACTTCACACAAAGAATAAAATGTTTTAATTAAACTTAACGGGTATAGGTGACTTGAAGTTTTGAATTTGTTTGGCTACTAAGTATCTGACTATACTAGTTATCATATTCTTCTAACTGACACACAACAGTGTTTACCCCACGTTGCTTGACATCAGATTTTTTTATTCAATCACTTTTTGTCATTTTCTAAATCACTTTACAAACTGCAAACTTATATATTAACATGCTTTCCACGAGTTCAGGCCAACTTGGGAAGTTTGTACGGACTGCGAAGTAATAAAAGAACGCCTCTGCAGTTGGGAAACAATGCGGTCTGGTTAGATTAGTCTGACTTTAAGGCACTGATCATAACCGCCGGCTCATTTGAATTTTGCTTGACTATGCAGAGCACTGACTTTAAAGTTGTTTTAATATTGTCTTTCATAAGGTTGGAGATTTCTTGCAGGATATTACCTGCTTCGTCTATCGGCGACGTATATATAGATATGGAGATCTCAGATTCAAATTTTAGGGCAAGCAATTCGTGTAGGTTAAGACGATTTGCAAAGGACGGATGTCTCAGAGTCATAAAAACTAAACCAAATTGTTTCTGATACCTTAAAGAAGGTATTTGTGTTTTATTCTTCTCATAATCTTAAAAAAACACCCTGCTCCATGATTGACTGTTTAACAACTTATGTCGTGTTGAAACTATTTGAAGTCAATCCTACGGAACCTCTTCCTTGACAATTTAAATCTACAAACCAATAATTAGGCTTACCTGTTTTGTATGTTACAACGTTTAAAATTCTTTGTGAATTTATCGTTCGCTTTAACGGTGAAGGAAAACATCGTGAGGAAACCTGCACATCTGAGAAGTTCTCTATAAGAATTTCGAAGGTGTGTGAAGTCTACCAATCCGCACTAGGCCAGCGTGGTGGACTAAGGCCTAATCCCTCTCAGTAGTAGAGGAGGCCCGTGCTCAGCAGTGGGCAAGTATATAATACAGGGCTGATATTATTATTATTATTAACGTTTAAAATCCCTAAACTGGCTATACATAACATCTTGTACCAAACCATTACCTTCCCCATTTCCAGTGTCCGCTCCCGCTTACAACTTACGGCGGCCAAAAGACCCCTTTGGGTCGGAGATATCGGTCAAATATTGCTGAGTGCTGCCCTCCGGGAGCGTCTGTCCTCGCTCGTGCGATGGATCATTGATTTTACATCCCACTCCAATTACAGGAATAATCAACTTACTGATCCCTGTAGGATGATTTGGCCATGATACCGTGACTGGAATGTCATGCTGCTGTTCCATATGGCATTCTGGTTTAATTGAAACTAGGAGTAGGTAGTAGAAAGTTATCCATAATTTTATATTACAAAGGCTTGCAATGAAATTAACTGCGCTCTGACATTAGCTAAGTCTCATAATATAGTAATATTTTCACAGTGCGACAATAGCTATTTCCGTACTTAATTTTTATACAAATTAACCAAGAGATTACTGGTGGTGGGACTTATTTTGTATCCGCACGGATAGCGACCACCGTACACAAGAAGTAAAACCCGCCAGAATAGACCAGTTAAATGTGTCGTGTTCTGCGATCAGCTTGTGTGTATCCGACTCCAAACAGGGAATGGTTTCGAAAGGTGAAAGGTCTTTCGTCAGCCAACGCTCTATCTACCCTACTCCATTTACAGAAGCACCTTACTTTGCCATGCCCATATCAAAATCTTTAGGCAGTATGGGTGTTATTCACTACCAGGTTTAACCCATTGGGTTCTTGTCGTATACTCTGAAAAATATGATCGACCTGCTCTAGTAATTAGTAGCATTCCGTGCTAAAGGAATCTCAACCTAAAAGATTGTAACTCTTGTTAGCAAAACCTGCGAAGGTAGCACTGGTGTTGCATACCAAATGCCGGCTAGATGCGGAAACTTTTATATTGGTAATGAAAATAAGCTTTGTGTCGAGAGTTTTAAAGGATCTGCCTGGAGACGTAGGTGCAGGATCTTGTTTGGATATTAAAATTTTTAGTAATGTAAAGAATTAACGAGGGATACTATGTGTGAAGGTATGGTAAAAGAAACAGCTTATCGAGAAATGGAATGGCCTCTTGGAAGTCCCCAGTTCAATTATAGAAGCGATTATGGTTCAGACTTCTAATCTATCCCATCACGGGACGCAAAAATCGAAGTGTACCAATTACTTCCCTACCTACCTTACAACAACGATATTATCGCGAGAAGTTACGTCAATGCTCATATCCGAGCCATAAACATTTTGTAGTAAAAAATAAACTAGAACAAAGCAGTTCCGTAATTGCAATAGTATATTTTAATCCGGCGCATTTCCACCCTTTCAGCGGAATGGAAACGAAAATTCTTTACAAGCACAGGAACACTTTTTGTGTTGTTTTCCGTGCCTAATGAGTGCGAGTTAGGCGTGCCGTTGCCTAGCAACCGCGCCCTCTGCCGGCACTGGCCAGCTCCCACGGGATACGGCTGGCATATTGTTTTTATATTTTTAACTGAACTGATAGAATATGAAAAGTGCATGTTAGTTATTCAAATTGTTAACTGGTATCAAAATTACATTGTGTGATTATAATTACTCCTAAAAGCATGAATTCAGTTACCGTTGGTGTGTTCTACTAGGATGGAACGGAAAGGGAAGATTATCTAACCTAAAACATGTGATAGCTGGTGGCAGGATATATTCAAATTAAACTACTTATCGGATTATATCGCGGTTTTTATATTTTAGTTTTCTCCCGACGTTACGAAGACTTTGCAGCCTTCATGGTCACGGAGGACTAAAATATAAAAAACCGCGATAGAATCCGAAAAGTAGTTTAATTTTAATGTCTAACATTCGCGTAAACATAAGAAATCATTAGGATATATGTTATATCTGCCGAGAGACTGTCGAGGAGTTATCATCTCTCGTCAGTCGCTTCTATTGGACCCCACTCCACTTACCATCAGGTAGTGTTAGGTCACGTTTCCGAGTCAATATAAAAATATAAGTTATCAAGTGCGGGACGTAACATGCTGGATTTATTCAAAAACTAATTATGAGGTGGTTAATCTCCTCTGCGGGAGTCCGGCTGTGTTCGTATATGGTAATAGGTATCATCGCCAAGATCAATAATTTATACAGCCAAGCAGTAATGTGTTAATACGAATATGCTTCAGAAAAGATTATTTGTGTACGTGTGCATTATGAAACTTAACATTTCCAAAATCTGTAACGAACTATGAAGTCTCAATTTACAGTTATCTACCCGGATTTATTTTACCATAAATAATAATAAATTATAATAGAATTATCATAATATCTTTTACGTTAACAAAGGGTTTGTTTGCATTTTGAATTGCCTAAATAAAATGCGAGTGAATTCACGTGCGGCGTCTACTCCGCCACAAAGGCGGGCGCAGAGAGCCCTTGAAAGATATCCCTCGGCGAAGCACGCCACGCTCTGCTATTTATAGACTTTCTATAAATATTTTAACCGGCTTCTACAAATAGGGTTGTGTTTTCCACTCGTATGTAGTTTGTGCTGAGAATACAAAACTTACTTTCATTACACAGTTGAAATGTAACCGTTTTGCCCAATTTCATTACTTGACTATAAGAATTAACATCGAATGTCTAAGAACAAGCGCAGTTCATGCTTTGTTAAAGCTATGGGTAGCGTAGGTAGTCGTTCATGAGGCGATCGGGTCGGTCGGGAGGCGGTTTGACTCTTTATTATTTTATATGAAAATTAAGTACTTACAGCAATAGCTATTGAAATATTATTTTCAATAAACATCCAACTGCAATTTTTCATTTGCGAATCTGTTTGGTGTCAGCTTGTAATCCAGCTCCTATCGCGGCTTAATTTTTCCGACGATTGTCAGTTGTCGGAAACTACTGTTTTGTTTAATTTATTATATATTCGTGTACCATTAATACAAAATTTATGATGACCAGTTTGATCTCATTGTCGTATTGTATGGATAATAATTGTAGAGCAATATAAGGCACGGAAAAAGTTTAGCAATGTCGCATATTGCTAAACGAATTCATTGCGAGAGAGTACCATCTTCACTTTTTACTTGATAGCGATTGTATATGACGATAAATTTGAGACAATAAAGGATCACCACTCTTTTTGAATGTATTCTTAACTGATTATAACGCTTTATTACACAAATCAAACCTCAAAGTTTTAGAATTACTTTCTCTTTACTAATCTAGCATCTTCTTTTGTACCAGTATACAAGACTAACTTCCTCTTGTTGTTCCAGATGGTACAGAGAGACTGCAGGAGGAGTTCTCCGCGAAGTAAGAGATGGCGAGGGCGGTGGAAGGTACACGAGAACCCACGAGGCTCTGGGCATCCGCCGCGCAGAGGTGGCGGACGGCGGCCGCTGGGCATGCAGAGCGGCTAATGCACACGGGCATCTCACACTGCGGCTGCATCTAGCTGTACGCGCACATCTTACTGCGCATGCACAGCCGCATACACAGGTAATCACAATGTACAAACAGTTCTTTCTGTTTCTTCCTTCCTTTCTGTTTGTTCCTTTTGTTTGCGGGGTAATCGATTTAAGGTACCATAACATCAGGAACTAAGGCTCATTCAGCTAAGGTAAGGTACAGCACTCTTTATAAATATTAATTACTCACAAGAACTAGTCAGCAGCCAAAATTTTTGCCAACGATAGCTAGACTGTCCAGTTAATGAAAACCCTTCAGCAATAGTATACTATAAATATAAAAATTAAAATATAATCCTATGTTCATCATTAGTTTTATCTAGAGAACCTATATCATCACAACAACTCACAATACGAGCAAATCCCTTGATCAATTATAAGCTTTATACCTTTTACTCAACAATATAAATTCCTCTTTATACTTTTACAATGGACCATGGCATAATAACGCTTGTCACTTAAGACATAAGATGTTATATCCTACATTGTCCAGTACATACATTGGATGCCAAGCAGCGTGCAAGTGCTGTTGTGTTCCGGTCTGAAGGACATTGTTCTAAGCATAATCACAACGCATTATGCATGTTAACAACTGTCCTAGGGTGACGACTGACGAATGCAGTGTACTGAAATGTAATAGTTTAAATTCAAATCGAATACAGTTAAAAAAGGCAGCTGTGAAGCATTCCAGGTAATTCAGTCATTGTTTGTAAAAATAAGTTCATCAATGTATGTACAAAACGTTTTAGATTAAATTTTGCATATAGAATGATCACGTTCTGAATTTAAAAAATTGACTACTTATTATCGAAGCAGAACACACCAGTAAGACTTTTACTAGAAAAAAAATATGTAAATGAAGCCGCGATTAAAATGTTCTTCTACATTTCAAAGGACACTAGAGCGTATTCAGATCGATCCAGTGTCTGGTTAACGCTTGTTCACATTGTTAACTTAACAGTGTAAACCGACCCTTAGAGACATGTATGCAAAACACATTACAAAGGCTTTCAAGTCAGTTTCGATGCGACTAAATGGATAATGCGATGACAATGCTGTCTGTTTCAAGTCCTATTCAAGCTTACCACTGTATATATGTATTAATATATCTATCGGCATTATTGTCTCAGGACATTGTCGATGGTGTCACGTCAGATAAAATTAAGCCAAATTGTTTTCGCAATGTGTGGGAAAATGTACGCATCAGTTCATGCGGGCCGATTAGAGGAGTTGTTAACAAATTACTCTTTGTTGAAATACACGAAGACCTCACTCAAAAAACAGTTCATGTTATTTGCCTAACATAGAGCAACGTAAAGGATTTCAAAGCACATTTCACTGCTGCGCGAACAATTCAAAATCAAAAACGTGATAGAGGGAGTAAAAATGATAATTTAATTCTGCATGGACAAAGTCACTAACGTACTTAGTGTGATAATATGTAGTCTAAAATTATACAATCATTTTGACATTGCGTGTATATGAAACCACATATTCGTTATTACCTCTGCCAACATTGCGCCAATAATCATCCATGAATAAAAACGAAAAAAACCGTAAAAAAATATGATTTTTTGGCCATTTTGTAGTTTAATAAGAATAAGTCCGTGATGTAGCCGCTGCGACGAATTCACTTAGAATATAAGTGGCATTAAGGCGTATAAAATCAAAATTACTTTTTTCATTTATATAGTTCAAAACTTACACTTTTTTATCTTACACTTCGATTAATTGGTCTCATTTAGTAAAGCAATATCAAAATATCCCTGTATACTTTGTATATTATTTATCTAAACAAACACATTTACAAAATAGAAGTCACATCCACGACGCGCTAATTAACAAAATAAAAATAAGACCACGGTTGTAGAACAAACATTAATACGCCATCTAGTTTCACGAATCGCAAACTACGCCAACGTTCAGCTCAATTTTGGCTCATAATTAAAAGCGTTTAAGCGACGCGGATTGCGAGCTAAACACTCGCATTAGCAATTCCATCATCCATTTGAACGCTGGCTTAACGTGGACAGCTGACTGGTTTCGTATGTATTTGTAAACGTTTTCATTTGCTAGATTCTGGAATGCGAGTCTCTGGTAGATAGTTTTGTCTATAAGCATTGTTTCTGGATTGTTAGCGTGTTTAGTTAATTGCTATTCTGAAACTTAATGATTACTAACTGCTGAGCAATGCTTTGTTCTGTTATGGTTTGTATTTAAGATAGACAATATAATATCTAAACATTTCACGTTTACTACTTATCTGTTTTAAAGATATTTGGCAACCCAACATAATTCCAACTGTCGCGCTGAGAGGTGCAGCGATTCTCACTATTAAACACTCGTTTTAAAACTCAATACAATGAATATAAGGTGTAAACGTGTAAAGTTCTAAGTGGGGTCACTTTTCTATTCTGAAGTGACGAGCGGAGGGTAAGTCGGTGTAGGTGGGGCGTGTGAGATAACTGAACATAAACATAATCGTTTAGTCGTGAGTCTTGAGGCTGGACGGCAGTGGTAAAAAACCCACTTTATCCGCGTTAATAAAATTCATCCACTAAGTCATTAGCCGGTCTATGATTACGACACACACGCACACACTGATGCATTTTATCCCTGAAGAGATAGGTAGAGGCGCAACTGGTATCCATTTTTCATCGTGCATATTTCATCCCATAATATGACAGGGGGCAAGCGTTTCGCCATATACCGCAAAATCGTGCAGTATTTTTAATTCGTATTCTGGATGTTATAGCTATTAGTAAGTATTGGCAGTAGATTTTATCAAGGGGTGACTTACTCCTCAATCAATAGTGCAAAAAAAGTCATTGAAATTTCGAATGGAAATAAAACAAAATCTGTATACACATTGTATTGCGTCATGCGGTCGGCTGGCAAAATGGCGGCCGGTGACGTCATCAGGCGACTTTAATGCGTTTTGAGGTTTCGGTCACTGTTTCTGTATAGTCGGATGCATTTGACGTGCGGTGTGGTGCTGAATATTGTTCCATTTTAAATCATTTTTGGAAGTGGCTATTAATCGTTGAAATATTGCTTTATTTTAGTGGAACCATTTAGGTCTCTCCAAGTCTGATAAATAGCTTCCCTGGCGATAAATCCGCATGCAGTGGTCAAACTAAACACAACGTATAATTAAAAACTTATTAACATAAAATTATATTGCCTTCAAAAATCAATAAATAATTTAACTTTACTTACCTATAGATACTGGTTACCGGTGTCTAATTAATTTCTAGCTACGTTAGATAAATACATGAACAAATATACGGAAACAATGTTTAATTTTAATGAGGCACCGACTCCAAAATTATTAGTAATAGATACGTAATGTTAAAGAATTTATTGTTTTTTAGTGGTTTTTGAAAGCGCAGAATTTTTTTATTAACATGTTTGTCTGAACTCGGTTACAAAAGCGTAATGTCTATCATTCTTAAAAATCTTAACGAAAACTTTATATAGAGTCAATATTGTACTATATGCGTATTGTAAAAGCGGCGATAGCCTAATTGGGTGGGGAGCGGACTGCCGAGACGAATGTCCGCAGATTCAAATCCCAAGGGCACACACCCCTGACTGTTCTAAAACTATGTATATTCTTGTAAATTATCGCTTGCTTTAACGGTGAAGGAAAACATCACGAGGAAACCTGCATCCCTGAGAAGTTCTCTATAGGAATTTTGAGAGTGTGTGAAGTCTACCAAGCCACACTAGGCCAGCGTGGTGGACAAAGGCCTAATCCTTCTCAGTAGTAGAAGTGGCCCGTGCCTAGCGGTATAATAGAGCAGATATATATTAGTTTCATTTATATTTGTACAAGCTTGTTCTAAATACATACAAACACCCCTGCACGAAGTACACATACAAGGAACCCAAAACATTTTAACTCAGCAAGAAAACCACATTCCCGACACTTTACCCTCTTAATATTTTAATACAATTTTTCTCCTTACACCCACGTACCTGTCCCCTCGCCTCTGTAAATACCGGCTCTCCCGCCCTCCGACCCGCTGGCCCTCCGGTAGGGTCTAAACTGCCTTGTGAGATTAGCTTCGCTTACTCAATTAAATATTAACTTGCCTTGTCTATACGGGGGAAATCATGTTGCTAAAATAAAGTTTTCCTTGTGAGCCTTCTGTGTTTTTCTTTCCGATTTTTATTATCCCGAATCGGGTTAGGGTCCGGTAATGTTTTGTGGAATTATCGCTCGACCCTAACAAAATAAAGTATATAAGTTATAAATCGAATTGTGAATTGAGCAGCAAAATACACGAAGCGATGTCGTAATTGGCCATCATACAACATGATGAGGAAAGTGGATAATCAAAAGTACGTGAAATTTGAAAAGTAACAAAGAAAAGAATTATATAACCCGAAAACTTAAAAGTCTGTGAAGTAGAATTGGTCAGATTCCATTTTATCGCTCGTCCGATAAAATATAAATAAAATAGATTTAAAAAGTCGGGTTACTACGAATTCCATAGTCATAAAATCAGATTATACATGATGTTTTTAAGTTCCATATTTTGTGATCTCGCACCAAATTTAAAAAACTGGAGCGGATGTTAGCCCTTCACTTACCGTGGAGCTCGGATCCTTAGACCGCAAAGAGAAGAGCCGGTCGAGTGCAGACACGAAACCCTTGGGTATTTGGAGTTTCCGCTCAACCGACAGTCACAGAGGACTGAGGTCTTACGCTTTAAACAAAACCCTTTATTATAAATAGGAACAACTTATCAAACCAGCAGTAACCAAATACTCAATATTCATGGACTGAAGTCATTTAAGATCAGAATAAATTATAGTTGTTCGGCCTTCTAAAAGCTTGATATACTCAAAAAATCTTCACCTTGCACAACAGCCGCTCGTGTAATAAGATACAGCAAGATCCAACACCAAAACATAAACGTATATCTATGTAAAACAGTGTTAATTACTTCCGATCGCAAACCAAAACAGTGTGGGTGTAGTGAAGACCTAGGGAGATTTCGGCAACAGCTGGATTTAATAATACAAACGATCACTCAGCCTAACAATACAGAGACCATGGGCGTATCTAGCAGTGGCAAGGCATCGGTCCATCCCGGAGTCAACACTAATGCATAGTTTAGAAATATAATTCCATCATGAAATGTTTCGGGACTATCTGTATGAACTTTCCTTTTTTCCGCCCGCGCCAAACCCTAAAATAACTTCACCCTTGGATCAAGTACCATTATAGCGTGGCATTAACTCTGAAACATAAGTTTAAAATCTATTCAATAGTCTTCGGATAATAGTGCTCGTACATTGTTGCTTGGTGACAGAAAAACATACAGTATACAAAAAGAGAAAACCTCTTCAAACTATCGCATAAGAGCCCTAAATTTAATAAAATACGCTTACCTATAACTTAATTCCAAAATCCAAAAAACCTCTCAGCAAATCCGCGGAGAAATTTGTAAAAATATGGAAGGCTAACAAAATCCCTAACAAGCAAACCTCTGGGTCCGTAACAAACAATGAAACGTCACAAAAGGCCGGCTCGGAAGCCCCTCTGATTGTTTTAGATTGGAGGGACGGGCCAAACATCGAGCACCCTCACATAGTTAGTTTGGCACCCTTAAAGCGACGAATTGCAAATCTGTTTCAAGTGTTATACCCTGAAGATAAAAGAAATGCCAGTATGTAGATTCAGTGTGGTATAAAGACATGAAATGCAATGATATCCTCGTTGCATTGTACCACGGCTAGACATAAGCCTCTGCTATTCTGAAATATGTTCAATAAAAAATATAGTTTCTAAACAAAACTATAAAAATGAACGGTAAAAATGTATGTGAGTTTGTTAATTTAAAAACATGATTTGTGACTATCCGATATTGGAATTTTTGTTTGATATCGCGATAGATTCATCACACCACAAGTGCATATAAAATCATTGTGAATATTGACCAATCCTGTACAGTTTTATTTTTGTACAATGTATGTATTACGTACAATACAGGCGGTTCGAAAAAAATACACATTTTATTCGTTTCGTAAAAAGAAAATATCGTATTCGGCACTGTATTTAGATTACGCTATACTAAGGACTAATTCTATGTGCCAAAATGTGTGGAATCATCTACCCTTGACACAAGGAATCGCTACAAACTTTAAAAAAATCACGTCTATTTTTGTGCTTACTACATACTGCCGTTGTTAATATACTTAATACTTATAAGTTTTAACATAGTATGACGTCATAACTCATTCCATTATAGAAAAGTTTACTTTGTCTACTACCAGATAAAAATGTATGTACGCGTTGTTCATTTATAATTAGTCTCAGTGTTGGGATCACGTTCGTAGTCTTTAATCTACTACCTCTAAGATTTATACAATATTTGTTTATGCGTCATACAAATTCCTTGTGGAATCTAAACTGCGATACGGAATACAGGGGTAGGTTATTCGCATCAACAACGTACAGCCCGCTACACAATTTAAAAATACCGCCAACAAATTAAACCGAAATCGTTGAATGTTCATCGTAAAATAAAATTAACGTCACACCGTTCGACGCTGGGCCGCAAATATTATGCGATATGGTTCCTACAGGGCCGTATTTAGAGTATTGTAAGTGGTTATGACCTCTCTTTTGACATTTGCGAACGCAAAACAGTAACTTTAGTCAAATTGTGAATATATCCCAGTTTGCTTGGGTATACGGAATCGCACAAAATCTTCGCTTCTGACACTAGTCTTCTTTAATCTTAAAGTATTTGCGCAACGTATTTAATTATGTTGCAAAAATGATTTGGTTGAGTTTTTCTGTCTTCAAACCCCTTTGGAGACAATCTATGTCGAACCTATAGGAAAACCCACATAAAAAATCACACAACCTGAGAATAGTCAGACATTCAAGTTTGCAGTCAATATACAGTATCGCTAGACCAAGAGAGCAGGATTAACTCCTATATCTGTAACACAATTTGGTTAGATTTAACAAGCACACAGTCCTGGAAAGTTTTCGGTCCAATGATAGTGTCGAGATATTTTGGGACGCATCGTGTGTCACGTGTTGGAAGCGTCTAGTTTCGTCTCGGTGTAATTATTTTGCTGGTGTTAATTATAAAGTGACCTCTTGTGCTGCCTTTTGATGTACAACTCTGGAGAATGAAATATGTACTTTGGTTTGAAATATTCATTGACTGGATGTTACTGATAGTTTATTCTACCCAGCCATATACAAGTAATATATATATTGTATCGATTGAAGGGTTCAATAATTGAAGACAGTGACGCTCAAATACAGCTCTACGCAAAAAAAATTAATTTGAGCAGCTAAACGGGGAAACCACCTGGTGCTTTGCGCTATGCAATTAAGGACCCTGCTGTTAAGACGGAGGACCTTTTTTTAAGATCACCTCTTGTTAACTAACAATTTTAACTATGAAATGTGTCTTTTTCTTTCGCCCAAAGCCTCTCATCGGCTAACCGGCTAACACCGCTACCGAATTTGAGTTCTAGATAACGTTGCTTTTTTGTGTTGGTAGACCTGACTCTTATTATTAGGTGGCGAAAATAAATTTTTTATTATTAGATTATTGTAAGTTTGATAGTTTTTATATTTTCGACAGATATTAGTAAATATTTTTAATGAAGGTCTTGTTTATATAATCTAAAAAATAGATTAAGATACAATTTGTACACACAACGCCCATATAGCTTAAAGATACCTAATTAATAAATATTGTGATTTTTAAATCAAAATACACTCACACAGCTAATCATTAAAGAACGAAACCAGAGTCTCACAGGTTTTATAATTGATATACGCTATTGACTCATATGATACATATACTCTTGCGTTTTTCAGCTCAATGTCATTTAACTTGCGTGACTTTAAGTTAGATGCTCCACCTGACTTCTACATCTGTCAATCTTAACAATAGCTGCGGTGGTCCTTGAGACTAACTTTAACCGGCAAAGTTATATTAGTGTACTAGTCCCTCAACGCACACACCTCATTACGTGCCTGTGCCGTCAGTTCTGCCGCTGGGTATTGTCTATTGATTCAGGCAACAGTATTGGTACAGAATTTGGTTTCATCGTTAAGTTAGTGATATTCGCAGTTGAAAGAAAATGGTTAATAATCATGGATATTTCGGCCTTTAAAATTTCGTCATATTAAATTTTAAAGGCCGAAATATCCATGATTATTAATTATTTTACGTTTTTCTTTCAACTGCGAGAACTAATCACTAACTAGACGTGAATTTAAATTTTTACTTCTTGCCAATACTTGTTTAGTTACCCAGATTAAAGCCGAAACAAAATGTATGAAAATGGACCTTGAGCTACCACCTTAATTGAATGTTTTGCCGATACGTAAATATTTAGAGAGCAGCGAAGCGACGCTTCATTAGAGCTAGGCATCGTGTTACAGTTCTATGCTATTGCATAGAGCTGTATGAACTGTTCGTTGTTTAGATTTGTTTATTTTATTTTTAGTAATTTGGAATGGAATAATTATGGAAAGGTTTCTAATAATTGGATTGCAATTGAAAAACTAAGCCAAATGGACAATTCTATTACATGCGCGGATATACTAAGTATGGTGACGATACGACATCAAAGTGCAAAAAGGACAAGTTGAAGAAGACTGTATACTGTAGATTGAAGACTTCTCCTACCCAGCCAAACTCTTTTTATTATAAAATAGTCCTTAATGTAAAACACTAGCTACATATCACCTTACTAATAAAAGTTATGGAGATCCACAACTTATTCAATGTTTTTGCTACGTTAAGTGACATGTGAACGTGCTCAGGAGGGAACATGACAAAACATATGTTAACCATCGAAGACAGACGTCCACCGTGTCACAGTAGGGCAGATGAAGTATGGAAAATAAATCCTGTAATCAGAGACATTACTTAGCGCGGAGCAATGTTATTTTTTATTCTATCAATGCTTTTGGCCTGAGAGCCTTAGCTATGCGTGGGCATAGGATAGAACGCGGTACAGTGATTCATTAATATTGAGATACAACTACTTCAGTTGGCTGTCAGATAAACAAAGCCGAAAAGAAGACTATGCAATTGCCAATACTATACGTTAAATCTCTGTTCATCCTCGTAGTATGCTTTGTGAATATGGGTGTAAATGATACGTAATAAACTAGATTATGGCCCCCAAATCTCTGAGTCCACACCTGTCTATGTTCACAAAACGCGTTCGCGCGTAAACAGTAGGTAATGGCAACAGTTGCCATTAATCAGCGCGTTATTTAATAATGTAAAACAATGAATAAAATACTTAACAATCGCATTACAGTTTCAAACATCACCCATTTCAATGACATTTATTTAACTCGACCTGTTTAATGTATGTTTTATGCGTTTGGAATATTGTTAATTTATATTACTGTAATCCGTACAGCTAAACGTAATATACTACCTGCATAGATATGTCAGCATTATCTGGATGAATACAAAATACAGTAACGGTGCCCGTGCAAATTGGTCAATAAATTGTCTATGAAGAGTAATGTCATCAAAAATATTTTACTTCATCAATATTATAGACAGTGCTCACTGGCTGCGGGCACGCGACTCTTAAGATTTATGACAATTCTTTCTCTACTTATGCCCTTGAGCTATCTATAATACAAAATATATTCTCAGCAACAATATCAATGCGAAAGCCTAGTTGAATTATTAAATCATGGTTACTTTGTCGTGCCATCAAAATATGATTTCTTTGCCATCAGATGGTGAACAGCGGTGGTACCGCCACCATCAACTGCACATGGGGTGGATGGCCTGCTCCACGACTAGAGTGGCTCCACAACGGCGTGCCGCTCGGCGCTGGGGTCGCTGGCGGAAGGATCAGGGTCTTGAGCAATGCTGAGCAGCTGGTCATCACTGCCGTGCATAGGGGAGATAAGGGAGTGTACCAATGTGTGGCCAGGAATGAGAGGGACTCGGCTCAGGCCAGTGCTGAGTTGAGGCTTGGAGGTAAGAGGGAAAAAATATTTAATAGAATTTGAACTTAATTTACTTGAGAGTGAAGCAAGAAGTAAGAGTTAACTCGATTTCTTAATGAAATTAACACACACTAATTGTAAGCTTGACATGTGCCCTCAAAATTTCAAGGGATCAAAATAAAATTGGTGACTAATTAATGGGTATATCCAGTGCGAGTCTGTTTAGACCTTCAGATATATAACATGTGCTTCTATATTTATATCAATTTCTAATATCAATTTCTATAATCCATATTGCTGATAGTTTAAAGATCCTCATTATACCTCCATTTGTTGTTAAAGACACGGCGCCAGAACTCCAATACACGTTTATCGAGCAAGTGTTGAGGCCAGGACAAGTAGTCACCCTAAAATGTTCAGCGGCAGGGTCCCCGCCTCCGCACTTCACTTGGATGCTGGATGGACAGCCTTTAAACACCATGGCTAGAGGACATAGGTAATTATACACTTTCTTATCTTTATGAACTAAGCTTCTTTTAATAGTAGATGGCCAGCAAAAGGTTAAGTTAATTGTAAGGGGCAATGGTCTTCTTGTCTAACATAGGAATACAAGAGACAAGTCCATCAGCCGGTTCCTGGCACAATGTAGTTAGCAAGACATAAATTCGTTAGAGTAGAATGATGACTAATCAAGAAAGAAGGATTCAACGACCTCAACTTCACGTCAAGTGACCTCCCGAGAATATTGTGAAGCAGAGAGACCAGATAAAGAGCTGTAAAGACTGGAAAATATGCTATACCATGTGATACTTACATACATCGTATTTTCTGTTGGCGTGATGAGTGGCGATTAGCTATTAAAAACAATATACACTCTTTGAAACCTGCTACCATTACTGGGTTTAAAAAATCCAAATTTCTACTTTTCAATACAGATACAGCGTAGAGCAGTTCGCTACAAAGAGCAACGACGTGGTAAGCTACCTGAACATCTCGTCTGTGAGATCGGAGGACGGAGGTCTGTACACGTGCAGAGCGGCTAACTCCTTGGGAGAGGTCTCTCATACCTCTAGACTAAATATTTACGGTGAGTCAAAATATGCGTGCCCACATCATCACTTTTTGACCATATATTTAGTTCCACCACAAAGTTCGCAGGTCGAATCTGGATGCAAGTTACTCAGGGCCGTAGGAAGTATCTTATTGTGAAGGAAGCTTGTACTAGCAGTTTTACCAAATTATTCCTAAATCTTTGCATAATCCCGCCGTAGCCTGTGCACCCAAAATGTATAGAACGCATGCTCAAGGACGTGCGCTACGAAAGAGTCTTAAAAATATCCTCCGAATATACCCCCCAAACAACTGTGAAAACAAAAAGAAACAAAATTATCTTACGTTCTATTATACGTACCTATTTTTTTAGCGAATGATCAATCTTATTCATATTGAATAATACACCAAATCTACGAGATAGTGATATTATAAATATTACATAGGTTTTATTTATTTCGAAACCTTCGGGACCTAACATGCTGTTGATGAGGATCATAATATTATTACAAAATATGCTTTATCCATTCATCATTCTCGATGATTAACCAACTTTGTTTTTCTGTGCTTTGATAAGCCATTTAAAATGATTTCCCAGGTCCACCGTACGTAAGATCGATTGGACCAATCAGAGCCGTGGCTGGTAGAGAGCTGGTCATGTACTGCCCTTACTCTGGATATCCCATTAGGTAAGTTCAACCAATGAAGAGAACTACAACGTCTCTTATTGACATTTTCCTTGGACATACATCACATAAAATCTAGTATAAAGAAGTAATTCTACCGTGTTAGAAAAAACTCCATCTCAATTCTTCCACTGTATTTTGTCTTTTCTAACTCTATTATCTATTACAGTTCCGTGAAGTGGGAGCGAGATGGAAGCCCAGTAGAATGGGACAGCAATATCGATGGAGCTCTGAGGGTAGCGAGGGTGGAGCCGTCCCAAGCTGGTGCATACACGTGTGCAGTGATGGGACCACACGGAGAAATAGCCAGAAGGGAACTGCAGCTTGTCGTTAGTAGTAAGTATTATAATTATTTTGCTGGTCGTTGATGCAATTGGGTCTTTGATTTTTCTGTGTTAAACAGCAGCGACATGTATTATTGTGTTTCAGTTTGAAGGACATTGTAGCCAGTATTTGGCATTATGAGATTTAACATTTTATTTCAGGGTGACCAGCGTAGTTGAGTGCCTTATTTAATTAAAGATTCAGTAGTGTTGCTGATGTTTAAGGCCAGTTGTATCGCTTAACATCAAGCATACTCGAGCTCGTATTCAGTTGCGATAAATAAAAATAACTTAGTGGTAATATATAAAACGTATTTTTTCTTTTTAATTGGAGATCGTCGTACATATATAATATATATGTATACTTATATGCCTTTTTCTTCTACTACATAAAAATATGCCTACAATCCATCACCATAACATTTTTAAACAGTATTATAAAATTTTACAAGCGCTAAAAAAGGTTGCTTTTACTCACAATTCCACTTTCATAAGAGGCCATAATATTTCCTACACTGGCTTTACTTATATTTTATATCCGTGAATATCACGTCATACAAAATTTGATCAAATGTACTGCTCAGCGCCTTTTATGCAAAAATAGACTACTACAATCATGTGACGCGTACATACAAACACATGACAAGAATTTCAGCTTAATTATATAAGAATTTTACGTGTGTATAAAATGCTAGTCCTAGATATTTTCTACTTATTTTTGAATCAAATAAATATGCAACTAATAGGCTCTATGAAACAAAACGTTATTGTATCATCAGATCCACCAGAAATCGAGCCATTCTCCTTCTCCGCAAACCTCCAAGAAGGCAAGCGAGCCCAGGTGAGCTGCAGCGTCACCTCAGGAGACATGCCCGTGCACTTCACCTGGCTTAAGGACAACGGGCCCATACCCTCGAGTCTCCAGGTTGGTACACACATAAGACGATTGTTGCAGTGGAAATACTGTTAAGTTAGGTAGACGAGTATTCATCGTGGCCATAATATTATCATTATGGTATTCAATAATTCATATTTAGGTAAAGCGTGTTACTCTCGTATGTCTGTTTATGGTTTGTTTGTACATCGTGCTATTTGTATCAGTAATAACAATTCATAGCGCTACGACAAATATATCATTTCATATTTGTTAAACATTCACCTACAACGATAAATGGCATATTCTAAAACCATTATCAATTGAAACAACATCAAACAGTTCGTCTCACTTAACAGTATTCCCACTATTTATCGGTAGGTCGAAGAGCGGGGAGCGGATTTTTCAGCAACTTGGTGTTCAAAGAAGTGTCAGCCCGACACAGCGGGCTGTACACTTGCGTGGCATCTAACACGGCGGCGAAGGTTAACTATACCGCCGAGCTAGTGGTCAAAGGTACGACGGTCATGCTACCAGCACCACGCACCACGCACCAGCACTTGCCACGCACCAGCACTGTACACCCGATATGGATAGAATTGTTGAGGTTTTTGTACGGACTGTGGTGTCTCTTGAAGCTTGAAAGTAACAGATGTTCCGTAATGCTTTAACTATGCCAAATCTTGACATAAAAAACGTATTTGCCTATCTTCTTCAATATACTTATCCGCCCTAAAATTTTCAAAGACGAGTCGCCCAAATTGGACGTTGCGTCATCCTCTCAAGAGTGTTAGCGTTTGGTTTTCTAAAGGATTTGGATGAATAGGCAATATACTCCTGACGTTAAATTGACTTATAATTATAGTTGATTTTCGTCATCGATAAAGTGAATAGATCTTTATACCTTCTTCGCCATCTCATCAAAAGTACGTATAATTAGTAAATTTTACTCGATCTTTGGTTATGAAAGAAGTTTTTGTGCATATTAACCCAGTCTGTATGAATATCTCTATATACAAATGTAAATAAGCACTTTTGTATAATAATGGACGATTTGAAATAGACGTTCAATCCAATAATTGGCTGTTTATTAAAGGCAACCTTTTCATCTTTTTTATACAAATACGCTCAGTGTAAGAAAATGATTAGGAGATATTTATTTTGGTTTATTAGCTAAGTACCTTTACTGGCCTTGGGCTTACAGGTGATTGGATTATCAGATCGCACGTTGAGTTTTGTAACCGAGTTTTCAATGAACTATCTTAAAATACGATTTTTTAAAGATGTCAGATAAAAATGTTAGTTTGATTAATCCACTTTTGCAATGGATCGAAAAAGCAATTGGAGTCGTTTATTGAAAATCTTTTGGGAGCTCCATGTTTAGCAGTGGACTTCATATCGTTTGTGATTATGATTGAAAACGGCGGGAAGACAATTCATATGAGAGGAATTCACCACACCAAGGTGACAACAAGCATTCGTAAATGTAAACTATAACTTTTCTGCAAAATTCTATATTACATGTTTTTCTATTTCGAATCGTCCATTACCCCGAGCACTGTATTATAAAGCACATTGTACGTGTATTTATCATTTACTATTTTCGTTCTGCGCGACATTGGATTACAGATGGCCTTTGGAAATGGTAACTCCATTTTAGCATATATTATTTACATTGTTCTCTAATCATTTAGCAATAAAGATTATTATCCAGTATTTTTAATCGCTAACT
>NW_023595671.1:0-3000 GCF_014839805.1 Manduca sexta | reverse complement strand
AAAAAATTCTTATGCTATTAATTTCCATATCTCGCACGAAATCAACAGTTTTAGAGGCATTTTCATTATGAAATTAAACAAATTCCACGTTATAAAAAAATTAAAGGACCTAAGTAAAGATTATTTACAGTACATAATACTTATATTATGTTAAATATTTTTTTCTCTATTATTATATTGCATATTTCGAACAGATAGCTCAACATATTTTTTTCAATAACTAGTCAACTTGTGGTGAAAAGGTTTGGTCTTTACCAATTATTGTTTTTAACATTTATAAAATCTTATTTCACTATCGACACGGTTTTCTTTTAAATTTTCCATGGTGGAATATACGTCAATCTCTTCCAAATTGATCAATTTGGTAACATGGTGTCAAAAATTTGCAACACTATTTTCGCCTCGTATCAGCTGGACATGTATCCATGGCTATGAATAAATTAAAAAAAAAACTAGTGTCAGGTGAACAATGAAAAACAATAAGTTGTCATATTTCATATTATTTTTCAGAATTTGTAATTAATTGATTCCTGAGTGTACGTCAATGTTAATTAAATCTGCATTTACCTGTTCTGGTAAAATTCATACTATAAAAATATAAAATGTTTTCCTCCATTAAGAATTTTTTTAAACGGAGGACATCGAAATTAATTGAAAATAATAGAAGTGCACCACCTTCTATACTTTGTGGATTTGTGGGATTGTTTGAGTATATATTATTTTGGAAGAAGATATGGCTATCATTATGTTTCATGTTGATATTAAATATTATTTTTATGTGAGTATTCTGTAATATTACACTGTGCACATACGTGCGATTTGCGGCTAAAGTCTATTACGTATTAAGATTAATTATTAGAATATTAGTGGTATCTGAAAATGTGATTATAAAAGTCTCTATTTGTGTTGTAACTATTTTTTAATCGACTTATGTTATTTACTTACGCAAAACACAATAATAATAAAGCTTTTTAATTTTTCAGAATATGTATCCAGCGTCAAATCAAATTATTTGTATTTGTTTTGAGTCTTGCCATCACAATTATGATTATAGATGCATTTGAAAGTTGGTTGAAACACAAACATAGAACTACATTATTAAGGCATATTGGCAGTCATGATGGACAACAATTAAAAACAGCAATGTCACAGTTAACGCAATGGTTTCAAACACAATACACAGACTTTGTCTACCTAAGGGAAACAAACCATACTAAAGTGAGTAGTACCAGTACCATACTAGAGTATTTTAGGCTTGCACTCCATATTCTAAAATATGTTATTGTTGATAATTATTAGTTGGTTTAGCTTTGCTGTAGCTATAGAAAAGTATTGTAAAGCACTTAAAAACTGAAATGGTTCATTATTCAGTATTTTTATTATATATGAACTATAACTAGAAAATCAAAGTAGACAAATTAAGTATTCAGTCCTAGTTATTAACAAATTGGCTGCAGTGGCAAAACAGTGAAGCATGCACCATTGTGATGCATGCCACATAGAATATGTTGTCTGGCACTGTTGTCCAGCACTATGGTGCAAGTGAGCGAGACAGGCATAGATTTTTACAATACTCCCTTTGGGTGCTAGCTGCATGCAAATTGTGAACCAAAAAATACAAGCCTTATGTGAGCCACAATAAACATGTTTATTTATAAATTTTACACATCAGCGGCATATGCATTAGCAAAATTACAGGAAATGACAATATTGTTTACATTTCTGATGCACATGCTGTTGAAGGTATGTACAGTGTTCACAAAACATGAATAAATAAATTATTTTGAATGAGCAAACATTGATAAATTATACACAACTAAACTAAAGCTACAGTCTATACAAAATTATAAAAATCCTTTTGTTAATAAGGTGTCGGATATCCATGTCCATGGATATCCAAAGGAAAAGAGTTATATCCACACCTGTTACTGTTTGGCAGACCTTGAATGGATCTTTTACTTTAATAAACCTCAGAACATATACGAAATTCTTCATATATTTTGCAATGGAATTGTTAACTTAAATTGAAATCATTTTTATTTATTTTTTATTTACTGGAGATAGCAGATTTCACTCAAAGGTAACATTCCTTTATTTTTAAAAAGTAGCTAAACTGCTTTTAAACATTTTTGAAAATATGCTTGAAACACCCAGGTATCAAACCAGCTTAAATCTGACAAAAATAACACTGTTCTTTTATGTCATCAATCGCTAGGGCCAATTATAAGAATCAATGTCAAGTATCTTGAAGTACAGGACCTTTTATTTTAAGAAATGAGTTAAATGTTTTACCTGAGTAAGAGTGAAACCATATAATTCTACAGCAAGAAAGTGTACCAGCACATAATAGTAGAATCACTACACCTATGTTAATAACCATTTCAGTATCTGGATTGATACAAATGACACAATCAGATGACCTGCGAGATTGCCTTATGCCTTGAGATTTTTTTATGGTGATATGTAAAAAAACCTTATTTACCAAAACTCCTATGCTATTGTATTGTAAACAAGTTAAGAACTGAGGTTTGCAATAGAATTTTCAGTATTCACCACAATTATACTATTATTAAAAGCTACTCGAAATTAATTCCTTAAAAAAATCAATTTGTGTATGGAACAAAATGGAGCACATTTCGAGCAACTAATTTACTCATCTTTTTCACTCAATTAAAATAATTTTAGATATCAGGGGTTTTCTTTTTTTTATTTTGATCCTATCATTTAAATTAGAATGTTTATTCGAGAAAGTTGATTGTTACGATTGACCCTATAATATCCATTGATGGTATAAAAGAACAGGGTGATATTTTTTCGGGTTTAGCCAGATCGATTTTGGGGGTGGCAAGTGTATTATTAAAAAATATGAATGTAGTATTGCTCTTTTTTAAAAATAAAGTAATTTTCTCTTTGAGTAAAATTTACTAATTATCCAGTAATTAGATTACTTTCCTTCGAGGTATGGTTAAAAAATCCACCCTGAATATTCGTTATTTTGTG
>NW_023595670.1:0-2461 GCF_014839805.1 Manduca sexta | reverse complement strand
ATCAAACTCCGGATATAAATTACCAAGATAACCCTTTGAAAGCTAATGAAAGGGCTAGATGTTAGAAAGAAAACAAGGAAAGAGCAATAAAATCATTTGGATCATGGGAATTACGATGCAGGCGTTAGAAAGAGATGGAAGGATTATTCGACTACGCGCCAATCTTAGCAAATTGTAATATTTGAAATATGAAATTTCTGTCCCATTTTTTCACACAACAGCATCATTGTCTTATTATTTGATTTTATGTATAAAATCGAATATAGTAAAATACCCTATCTCTTCTTGAATAATATGACAAGCATATAATAATTCAATCCCCGACTAGCCGAATTTCGGCCACGCCGCTAATGGAGATCAGCCAGGTACGCAGGATATAGTATATGTACAAACAAGTGTAAGCGCACACATACAGTGTGCACTCTCTGTTCCTTCACTCTCATAGTCCGGTGAGATGGCAATCCGACATTACCGGTGAGAGATCAGGTGCAGAACCAACGGCTTTACGTACTTTCCGAGGCACGGGGGTATCACAACGCCAACTTCCTGACTCCGAGCTGCGACTGAGTAATTTTTTAAGATGGAAAACCCCAGTCATTATTATTTTGGCCCGACCATGGATTCGAACCCAGGACCTCAGCACGGTAGTCGCACTTGTACCATGTACAATTACAACTGCGCCACCGAGGCAGTCAATCGTGTTATAATATCGTAATAATAGGCAGGGCCTTCCTTACTACTGAGAATTTTGGCTTCGACAAAACTGAGGCAGTTTATATATAATACTAGCGGCCCGCTCTGGCTCTCGCACAAAAGGTGCTGATACTAAATACACTACTGAAAACTGTGAACGTTGTATATTAAAACATAGCGGCCCGCTATGGCTTCGCAGGTATAACATAACAAAATAACAGTATTTCTCCACTATTTAATGGATGTTATTCTTATACATATAAACCTTCCTCTTGAATCACTATCTATTAAAAAACCGCATCAAAATCCGTTGGCGTAGTTTTAAGATTTAAGCATACAAAATGACAGAGAAAGCGATTTTGTTTTATAATATGTAGTATGATTTAAATTAAACTATTTTTCGGATTTTATCGCGGTTTTAATATTTTACATTTTCTCCCGACATTTGAAGACTTTACAGCCTTCATGGTCACTCGGGGGACTGAGGTGTTGTTCATCCGCAAAATCAGTTACAATATCTACCTGCATTTAATAAGTTACAAATACAATTTTAGTTTCCCAAAGCAAATTAACGAACAAGTGTGGCCAATATTCCAAATACTGGAGTAGTTTGTCAGTCACAGGATGTTTATATCCGTCCGTATAGCACGTAGTGATCCATGTAAGTGTGTGCCTTTGTGTATTCTGTTTCAAACGGAACAACATAATTTTGGCGAGGTATCTGTCATCAGTGGACACTGTATCTGGACCCCACTCCATCCACCATTAAGGCAATGCATTTTGCCGTTCTCGTTTAAGGTACTCTCCGATTTGAAACAACGAACTAAGCATGTTTTTATAAAACCTAGTCGAAATGTATGAAATATACAGAAAAATATCAAACATCATAATCCAATGATAGTTTCAAATTTTTTATAAAGTGAATATTGTGTCATTAATCTCTCTTTAAAATTCCTACTTTATTGATTCCATGCATCTCCTAAAGTACATACACATCATTTCAATGTACAACTAACATTATTAAATATACAATTTAATAAGGAAAATTTTTTCGTTTAAAATTTTAAAAAGATATAAAAATGTTTTTTTAAAAGAAAAAAAATGCAAATATTTGCATATTTTCGCTGTAACTCGTGCGCGGAAAATATATTAAATAAATTCTTAAGGTCGCTTGCTCGGGAAAACCCTAAAATAAATACCAAGATTCACGTAAGTACTCCTACACCTATACTCAATGTAGAATATATTGTTTGATTTAATTGAACAGACCTCGGATCCCATCGCGGGACCCGATGAATGATGCCTTTTGTTAATATTTCGTGACACACTGCTCGCATGGCTGTGATTAGCGATAAACTTGGACAACCTATCATCACTTTTATTCATTTTGGAAACACAGTTGTAAAGAAAGAGTAATAGTTAAAAAACTGTTACACACAGTAGCGAGTGTGACATTTTAAAAAGGTAACCCGAAGCAAAACAATTGCCTTAGTTAACATATCGTGGTCAATTTAACAGAAAAAAAAACAAGACAAACGTAAATAAACTTAAAAGGGGAAGCCGGTAGGGATCTAGTATTATGGACGCTTCGCCATTGCCGACTTTTAATGTTTCCAAATAAAAATAAGAAAATATAAATATTGACGACTAACAGCCGTTTTCAATTAACAATCTAAATAAAAATGTTCGATACGATCGCAATCGTAGTCTTGGATACGATCTCAATCGTATTCTTTGATCTGCACCCGAGAATAAAACAACCAAATAA
>NW_023595669.1:0-1987 GCF_014839805.1 Manduca sexta | reverse complement strand
CTTCTTAAGGTGTTTAATTAAAAAATAAATGTATAAAAACATGAATTAAACCAACAAAAGTTCAAAGGAGGACAAAAACAACACAGTTATTTTAGCTAAAGAAATTCTCCTTCAACCAACGCGAATGACACAGTTTTTCAAAACACTCACGGGTGGAGCATTTATCGTTCGTTCACTAATGTATATTTTGAACACTTTCGTTCACTCTTTATTTTTTGAGCACTTGGAAAAGGACGAGTGTTTGGTAAGCAATCATGGCGCTAAAGGTCAGGCTTATCTTGAACAAAATGTTTGTACAAATATTTGTGCCAACTAAGAGCGCTTTTCGCCGGCTTCTTATATTTTGAACAGTGTCGGATCGTTAAAACACCGTAAATACGAGAGTATTCAAAGGGAGGTAGTAACGTTGGCGATGATTGTCCAAACAAAATCAAAGTCGATTTATTCAATTAACGTCACGTGACTTGTGCTCAATGTTATCAAGAACGAATTCCCAATAGATTCTATAGTCGGTCAGCATCCACGTATTGAATGCTCATTTTAAAATGTATACTGAATTGTTCCTTCCTTTGGTGTTCACGCTTGTCTTTTCATACTATTAACGTTTTGTCTAATCAAACAGCATCGTCTAAACGAGATCTTAGAGCTATGCCTATTTTGGCAACTTTTTTTTTGTAAGGACACAGGAAATTTACCCCACTACACCTGATGGTAAGTAAAGTACCGACCATTATACACCATAGATTTACAGACATTCATTCAATTTTATTTGCTTTTCAGTTCAAAATGGTTACTATAAAGAGTATTTTGCATTGTCTTGCATGTGTAACAAATATATTAAATTCGACTGTCGAATTACGACTAGACGACCACTAGTTATAATAATTGCTCCATACGCCATTAGAATGCCAATCACGCCACACCTAGTCATCATTACCATGCACATTTTTTAAGACCCAAATCTCACGAACACTTAATCACCAACGGTTCTCATTACGCAAATTCAACAGTTAAACCATCGACTCGATCGAACGTCCATATTCCCCAACAATCGAAACCATTACGAGCGAACGGACTCTCCAAGTTTCATACAACTTTTACAATAGTTCACATTGTACTATTGTAGTACGGGAGTAGTATGAACATTGATTTTACTACCGAATTGAAATACGGCAAATGAGTCGCTCGTAAATACATCACAGATACGAATCAAGGATGTTTTTTTTTGTTACGGCAGACTGTATTAGGATAACGGGAACCAGTAGGATTTTATGGGAAATAGGCTGTTAAAAATCACAATAAAATGTTTATTGCCAATATCTTCGTAGCGGAGATAGATTGATGAGGGTGGAAGAATCGAAAGTGGTGTTGCTGAATCGTGCGAAATGGCAATTGATGGTCTCTACTTGACCCTATGGGATACCGTCGTGATATTACATATGCATTGATGTATAATATTTTATACATTTGGTTAGTTATTCGAGCAGTGTGGTAATTCTCAGGACAATGCGTGGATTCCCCGAGGTTTATAACAACGAATCAGTGTTAGTCGCTAAGAATTAAGATGCGATTCCCTCGGTCCCCGTTTTAATATGACCACATAGATTTCTCATATACTTATTATATCTGTTAATTTTATTGCATGATATAATTATTATGCACAGGTATTTGAAACTAACGCACATTTGGATGCATTCGAATGGACAAAAATTATCTTGAAAAGAAAATATGGCTTTTAATTTAACGTTAAACGACTGCTAATAAAATTAGACCATTGGGTAATACACTCTTCAACTTGAATTTAGTCGACACGCCGATATTACCAAATCATAACCAGCAAAGGGCCATGAAAGTCTATCAACTATCTAGGAAATTCTTTTGTACCTGATTTGACATCGGATAGGTGCCAAATTTGCAATTCCATTCAATCTCTGCCAATTTTCTCAAGGTATACTATCCTCTAAGGGGAGATCATAGACACTCATTT
>NW_023595668.1:0-7850 GCF_014839805.1 Manduca sexta | reverse complement strand
GGGGAGAGGGGGTGTCTCACACACGAAGAATATACATATCGTCAAGTCTGCTGGAAGTACATGATCAATAGTATCATTAAAAGTAGAATTTATTATTTTATCGATTAGAAACTTAAATTTTATAATATGATTATATTATGTGAATTATAATGAGTAATTTGCACGGCCCTGAAAAGGGGCCTTTTGTCAGTTCGGTGTGTTACAGTCGTCACATGGCGCGCAGAACGTCGTCCTAGATTCGTCGTCGTCGTCGTCTTGCCGCCGCCACCGCCAGACATTTATCGTCGTTGTTGTGAATGTTGTTGTTATTTATTTGTTTTTATTTTTGTGCAGCCTTCATTGTACGCATTATATAACATTTTGTCGTTGTATTTGTGATTATGATCTTACAATAGGTATTCGCATGGTAAATTTTCGCGTACAATGCGAGATTCGCTCACGCTCAGTGACTGACGACGTACGGTCGAACGAACAGAAACGAACGGGCTGACGGACGGACGGACGATTTACGCATCCATCACGAGGGGCTTAACCGCCGAAAACGTAGAGCGTGCGTCCCTGTCGTTTCAGAGCGTACACGACGTCCATAGCGGTGACAGTTTTCACTCTTGGCGTGCTTTCTGTGTACGTGACGGCGTCACGAATTACGTTCTCGAGGAACACTTTAAGCACACCGCGTGTTTCTTCGTATATCAAACCGGAATACGCTTCACTCCACCCTCTGCGTGCCAAACGGCGAATGGCAGGCTTCGTGATACCCTGGATGTTGTCACGACGCACTTTCCTGTGACGTTCGCTCCTCCTTTTCCCAGACCTTTGCCTCCCTTGCCGCGACCGGTCATTGTTGTTGTTGTTTTGGTTTAGTTTGATTTGATTATGTTACGTTGTGTTAGATCCGTTCGGCAGACAGTCCGCACGAAATATGCTCCGTTCGAACTCCATGCGCCCTTTTTTATACTGCCACGTACGACGAAAACGACGGCGCGGGTTGGGGCCACGCCATGCTGACAACCCTCGCGGAGTACATCAGGAGTGACCCAATGTTCTGTTCATTGGTCCACTCCTGGTGGTTGCCAATGCCCCCGTGCGGTGCCTGACTCGCCGGAGTCGCCCGCTTCACCCGCGTCACCCGCGTCCTCTGCTGACTCATCTGGAGTCATCCCGCTTCCTCGGACTCGTCGGAGTCGGCCGAGTCCTCGGACGGACCTAGTCCGCCCGGGAGCCCGGCCGGCGCCGTCGATCCCGACCTCGCCATGGATTCCGATCCAGGCGCACCCCAGCTTTCCGCTGTCCCGTCGCTTGCGCGTCCAACGACCTATTTCTACCCCAGCGAATCGCGGTCTGGGGCCGCGTCGTCGGACCTCGACGACGACGGCTTCACGACCGTGAGGAACGAGCGCAAAGAAGCAGCGTGGCTCAGACGCTCCTGCGTCCCAAGCGCCTTCTGCGCCGTCCGCGCCTTCTGCGCCAAAACAAAAACCCGCGGCCTCCCAGCCCGCGCCCGCTAGCTCGACGGATTCGTCGCCACCGACCCAACCTAAGGGGCCTAAAAAGCCACCGAAGGTAAATCTCCAACTTCCCGAAGGGGCCTCCCTTCAGTCCTTTTTTGATGCTCTCACCCGTGGGGGCATAAAAATCCCCTTAACGCCTGGAACAGTGGCCAAAACTGCTGTCCCTCCAGCCCGGGTCAATTAGCGACCACCGCGAGTTGACCAAATTTCTCGATAGCAAACGCTATCATTATTATAATTTGCGCTCCCGGACGAGCGCCGCTATAGGTATGTCATCCGTGGCATACCTCTCCAAATGTCGGCCGCCGAGGTCCAACAAGGCCTCCAGGCCAAGGGCATCGCAGCCCTAGAGGTGCACCGGATGCACCGCAAATCGCGTTTGTCACGACGTGGCATTCAGTACGAGATGGTCCTCGCCATCTTAGCTACCCCGCAGACGTAAAGCTCTTTACGAGCTACGCGACATCTCGGGTCTCGGCGGCTTCACTGTCGAGACCCCACATAAGACTAGCGAGGTTGCGCAGTGTCACAACTGCCAAAGTATGGTCACAATTCGCGTGGCTGTCGCCTCCCGCCAGGTGCGTTAAGTGCCTCGGCGAACACGGCACGTCAGAGTGCCCGCGCCCGAAAGATAGGTCCAGTGCACGGAGCCGCCTTCGTGCACTAACTGCCGGCAATCTGGCCATCCGGCCAATTACCGGGGTGCCCACGGGCACCCAAATACAAGCCAATTATAGGACCAATCAGGCCCCTAAGGCCAAGGCCCCTCAGGCCGAAAAATTCGTTTTGGCCCCAGCCCCGACACGTAACCCGTGGTTTCCCGCCACGGTACGTGCCGACTCGCGTCCCCAGGCCCAGGGCGGTGGTTCTCCCGGAGGATCTCCCGCCACCCCGGCCACAACACCAGCAGCGGCGGCCACTGTTCCCGCTCCCGTCCCAACGCCCTCGACCTCCAAGGCTACCTCTTCCAAGGTAGTCAAGTCGAAACTCCCGCACCATCAAACCCCAGGTGGCGGCGACTCCGGCGTCTAGCGGCGCGGCTCCTTCATTCTCTCTGGTTTCCCCAGAGATTATCGAACTCCACGCGCTGATCCACGACTGCTCGTCAAAATGAAGGCACTGGGTCACTCTGACTCCGTCCTTTTCGCCCAAATTTATAACGCGCAACAGCGCATATTCCAGCTCACCATGGAATCCATTTTCTCTCCGTAATGGCTTCTCCAAACGGAAATAACCCATCGCGACTCAAGCCTCGCTCCCTCAGAGTGGGCTTTTCAACCTTAATGGTATACGCGGCCAACGAGCCGAACTCTCGAGACTTTGCTCGCGATCATAAATTGGACGTCTTCCTCCTCCAGGAAACGTTCCTCAAACCCTCCCAACGCAGTCCCAAACTCCCAATTTCAATCTCGTGCGAAACGATCGCACCGATGGCCCTAAAGGTGGCACTCTCATTTACTACAAAAGGTCCCTGCATTGCATACCTCTCGACCCCCGAAAGCCTGAGCAGCATTGAGGCTTCAGTGTGCAGGCTTTCTATGACAGGACACCCGCCGATCACTCTGATCTCGGCCTGTCTCTCACCTAGTAAGGAGCTTCACTCCAACGAACTAATAACCCTACTCAGTATGGGGAGTCCGTCCTTCTGGCGGGCGACCTTAACACCAGAACACCTCTCTGGAACTGCAACTCTACCAACGGTAGGGGTGCGGTACTCGAAACTGTCTTGACGAAATTGACATGAGCATTCTGGTTCCTTCTGAACCCACGCACTATAGTTTCATGAACGGTTTTTCAGACCCGATATCTTAGATATTGCACTCGTAAGGAACGTATGTCTCAACGTGCGTTCCCTGCGAGTCGTACACGAAGTTAGATTCAGACCACAGACCTGTGATCCTAGAACTAGCCCCCCATAACGGTCCCTCAGACACAGGTCCTAACGACAGGGTGAAAGTGTCGACGAATTGGCGGCTCTTGAGCACCAAACTCGCCGACACTTCATCTGATGTTCTCTCCTCTATTCCGCCCAACATCGTGACTCGCGAGGAAACGACCGGCGCGATTCGCTCCTTCACCAACCATCTACACCACGTCTTGAGCGAAGCTCCGAGAGGGTGCCCGAGACCGGCAACGGTCAGGGCATCTTCTCCAATGACGTGAGATGGGTGCTGAGGAGGCGAAACGCAGCACTAAACCTGCGTGTCTGATCCCTCCCCGGATCGACGGCGTCTCGCGCGTTACCTCCAACGTGAGGCCAGACGTCGCGTAAGGACGCCGTCGATTCGAGGTGGGAGCAGCACTTGTCGGAAATCAACCGACCCACACGGCCTTTTGGAAGCTGGTCCGCTCTTTCAAGAGAAAGGATGTGGCCTCTTTTCACTCCGCTCTATCGTCCGAATCAACGCCCCGCGTTTGACGACGACGAAAGCGGAATTATTAGCCTCCACCCTGCAGTCTCAATGCTCGCTCGAAACAACTCCCGTAGACCACGATCATCTTGTTGCGGTAGACTCTTTTGTCGAAAGTAGGAACGCGATCCCTTCGCCGCCTATTCCGCGACCGTTACAAACAATCGACCCGGACGTCGACGCGCCCCCGACCCCTCGCGCCGGTGACGATCAAAGTCGTCACTCTGATCAAGGCACTAAATAGGCGAAAAGCGCCCGGGGCTGACGGTATCCCCACTAGGTTACTGAAAATGCTACCGGGGCATCTGGTCAAGATTCTTGCTGACATCCTCAATGCAGCATTCCAGAACTGCTACTTTCCTGAGGCCTGGAAAGAAGCAGTCGTGATAAGGGATTCACAAGCCGGGTAAACCCGCGTCAGATCCGGCCTCTTATAGGCCCATTAGCCTCCTTAGTACGATAGGGAAACTTTATGAGCGGATCGTCCTCGACCGTCTCAAAATAGTAGCCAATTCTCACAATCTGCTCCCTCCGGAGCGAGTTTGGTTTTGTCCGTAATAGGCACAGTTGCGTGCATCAGATACTCCGCATCACGGAGCATGTCTACTCTAAATTCAAGTTAGGATTTTATACCGGTGCTCTCTTCTTCGATGTTGAGAAAGCATTCGACAAAGTGTGGCACAACGGCTTGCTGTACAAGCTGTACACTTATAACGTGCCCACACATCTCGTGCACATCATACGAGAATTTTTGTCGAATCGCGGTTTCAAATATCGCGTCGAGGGCACCCTCTCCTCTAGACATACCATCTCGGCCGGAGTCCCGCAAGGCTCCGCGCTATCACCTTTTCTCTTCTCGCTATATACTAGCGACATTCCTAAATTCAAAGACGCCCATCTGGCGCTATTCGCGGACGATACGGCGATCTACGCTTCACGTAGAGAGCCGGAACATGTGGTGCGCACTTTGCAGGCCGCCGCCGACCAGCTCGGCGAGTGGTTTCGCAAATGGCGCATCACTATCAACAACCTCAAAAGCCAAGCCATCCTATTCCATAGGATGCCTAAGAAAAAGCGCCTAACGCTTCAGTTAGATTGTCTGGCCAGATCATCCCTTGGACCCGTAAGGTCAAATATCTAGGTGTGTATCTTGATCAGAGTTTGACCTTCGCCCCACACGTAAATGCGGTACGCGCGCGAGCCGCATTCGCGATGTGCCAGCTCCACTGGCTCTTAAACCGTAAAAGTAAGATGTCTATCCGCAACAAGATTAGGATCTTTACTACGTGCGTTAGACCGATCATGACGTACGCGTCCCCCGTATTCGCGCATATACCGCCTGCTCGACTTAAGTGTCTGCAGGTGGTGCAAAACATAAATTTCTCAGACGTGCACTCGGTGCCCCGTGGTACGTTCGCAATAGCAACCTCCACGTGGACACCGATATGCCGACCATCAGGCACTTTATGCACATGTCCAGCAGACGCTACTTCGATAAGGCGGTCAATCACCCGAATCCTTTAATCCGATTAAATTCCAAATACACTCCATTTGACCGCGCCAAATGGAAGACCGCGTTCAGTACTATCAGATCCAGAGGACGATATCACTCTGGCAATACGTAGAAAGCACGAGCTGCTTAAAAAGCTCAAACACTCCACACGACCGTTGCTCCGTCCTCGCCGCCGAGGACCACGCCGCGTCCCCCGTCCTCCCGACCCTTCTGATAATTCCGGCCCGGACGCCGATGTAACCATGTTAGATTGTTAGGTCGTTTTTCGCACCTCTCGCGTTTCCATAAACGTTGATGTCCCCAAAACATCTTCTCTCAGTGGCCGTCCTGAGCCGAGGTCGTGACCCTTTAGAGGGTCGCCCTCAGCATGGTCACTTAAGGGCTCGCAGTGCCTAAAGCACGCACCCGCAAGACCGGTGTGTTTGTATAAGCCGGCCCTTGCCAGGCTAACAAACGTATGACAGGAACAAAAAAAAAAAAAAAAAAAAAAAAAAATACGTAATTTGTAGTTCGAGGCAGAATAAGAAAATTGGTACGAGATAAGCAGATTCGAAAATAAACCAGTGAACAAATCCGTGGAAGTTTCAATACAGTCCCCAACATTTCCTGGTCCTTCGAGTGCCGGATTTGTTTGTGGTTGACTCGCGTTCGCGAATAGTGTAGGAAGGCAAACCGAACGTGCCTTGCGTACGCGTGTTACCGTCGCGAATCTTTGTGCACAGCGATATTGTGCGCAGCGCGAATCTCGTGCCCGGGGCACTGAGCGAAAGTGCAGTGATTGTGCATAGCGTGACTGGAGTGAGTGAGCTCTGTGAAGTGTAGTGTGAGCCTAGTTTGTCTTTATCGCACGCTCTGCGATACGGTTACGTCCAACACCGCTGTCTACCGAACGCGATGGTGGTGACGAGAAGCCAGGGCGACGCAGCCGACGTAGAGGAACAGAGGCGATCCCGTGAACGGCAAGAGTCTGACCGCCGTCGGGAGGAAAGACAAATAAGTCTAGAGAGACTAAGGCGCATATCACAAGAGTCGCCTGCCTCACCTCAGACCGAGCAAGCCACGTCAGTGGGGATAATGTGTACGCCTTCGACGTCTACGGCGCGCATTATGTCGGAAACGGTGACAAAGGTGACGGCAAAGGATCAGCCACGTGTAAGATCGCCCGCACAGTCCGTTCGATCTACCGCCAGCGTAACAACAAGGTTGCGTTTGGCCGAACTGGAGGCTGCAGAAAAGATGGCAGCTATTAAGAGAAAAGAGCTCGAATTGGAGGCCGAGCTTGTAAAGAAGAAACTCGCTTTGGACGTGTCCGCCATTCAAGACGACGCAGAAAGCGTGCAAGGCGAACAACCCGAAGTAGATGTGAATGAATGGCTATGGAAGAATCCACTTAGCTCTCGAGGAGAGACCGGTGAGTCAAGGGAGGAGCCGAGAACGCTGCGCTTCGACCTACCACGAGCGAGATCACCGACGCCTCCGAGAGACCCGAGCGACATGGAGAAATTGGCAGTCGCACTCGAAAGAATGGCGAGACCTCGGGTGAGACAAGTAGATTTACCAACATTTTCCGGCGCAGTGAACGAGTGGCTTCCTTTTAAAGCCGCCATGCAAGACACTACGAAATTGTATAACGTCTCTGCCGCTGAGAACATTCAGCGACTAAGAAGCGCGCTGAAAAGAGAGGCGCGTGATGTCGTGGCCGCACTTTTGCATACGGCCACAGACCCGAGCACTATTATGAAGACATTGGAACAGTGCTTCGGACGGCCAGAAGTGATCATTGATCGTGCCTTGGACGAGTTAAGAAAGACGTCCAAGCCCGGCTCAACGGCGACGGAACTCAACAACTTCGCGATCAAGATACAAAATGTCATATGTGTGTTGCGGAGTATGGATCGCCGTGAGTACCTCTATAATCCACTTTTGACTCGTGAAGTGTTAGAGAAGTTGAGCCCGCACATACGATCACGATGGTGTGATTACGCCTACGAAAATGAAGGAACGGCTGACCCAGAGATCGTCGTATTGTCTCGCTTCCTTATGCGAGAAGCGGACAGAGCGTTAAAATATACGTACGCTCCGTCTGCGGGAACGAGCAGCGCGGCGAAAAGGGAACTCAGACCGGCCATCGCGATCAAGAGAAAGGCGAGCAACGTATACACACTTGAACAAGAAGAAAAACAAGAGTGTCCGGCATGCAGCGAGGCGCATGTGTTAACGCAGTGCCCTAAGTACAAAGCACTTAGCGTCGAACAGCGATGGAACCTGATCAAAGAAAAGAAGCTGTGTTTTAAGTGTGCGAACAGTACTCATCGGCGCATAACATGCAAAGCCAAGCTGTGCGGTGTGGAACAGTGTCGTCGTCCGCATCACTCATCGCTGCATCAAGCGGAAAAGAAACCGGAAAATACAGAG
>NW_023595667.1:0-13851 GCF_014839805.1 Manduca sexta | reverse complement strand
GTTACTCATTCTCCGTGGTTAACTATAGGACGAGGACAGAGAGGTAGACAATTACAATAGGACGTTATTTTACAATGAACATTATGGTACTGCGTTTCGAGTCATGAGTCAGAGGAAAGTATTTTGAGTGTTATCATTACAAAATACTGTAAGGCGCACATTAAAGCGCCTCGCTTCAGTACGCCCCGCCTAATTTGAAGTAGGACATTGTACCGGCTCAATGTTAAAATGAGGCTACTCTTACAAACTCTTTTCATGTCATGTCCTACCCAATTCTAATTAGTAACTATACGTTATCAAATATAGATGATAATTTTGACAGCTCCTTCACATGAAGTTTCGTATTTTTTCGGTAAAATTTACTACAGGTAATATCATATTTTATTTTTGAAGTGCCACTCATTATCATAATGAACAATCACGGACTATCTAAATCGCCATTGAAATAAAATAAATCGATAATATAAAAATTTGCATTTAGATTTAATTATATTATTTTTGCAAATATTCGAGTTGTTTGTAATTTATCACATTTATTGGTAAAAAAATCTATAATTAATATATCTAATGTTTTCACGATTTAAATAGTTAACACAATGATAACTGCAAGTGGTGTAGGGTTTAAAAAAAACATAAATGGAAATGGCTTACCAATAATAAATAGATAATTCAATAAAAAATATTTATATCATCTGAACATACCAAATAATTATGCAACTATCGATATCAAGTTTTATAAAATGGTAATCGATAATCGAATACGTTCAATAACGATTATACCTTAGCCTCATCATTAGTGTGATTTGTCAAAATTAACATCCTAAATTTTAAAAAGTTTTAGTCAGCCTAGCGCAACAAGGAACAAAAAATCTTTTGTATGGAATTGACATGGCATTTAATGGCGGATACTGCTATCTCTCTCTCTCAGTACAGTTTCTCTTTCTATTCCTCACCGCCATTATTATTGTTTGTTGACTTCCTGACGTTTTGGAATATATTTGTGTTTTATTGATTTATGTTTGTATTATTTGTTATTCAAACAAGTAAAAATATACCAAAAAGTGTTTTGTTGGTGTAAGTGAATACGTTTTAAAGACATGCCACCAAAAACGTTTCATTACGAAATTTGTGGAGATCGAGCCAGTCGAATAAATCACAAAAGCAGAATATTTATGGCGAAATTTGCATTGGATGAGGTCAGGTAAGCATTAATTAGATGTTTTAGTCATCGCGCAAATAAAGTAGCTTAGAAATAATGAAAATTCTCATTTTCTAATTACCATTATGTTACTAGTGATGTTGTTATTATTATCGATATCGATACCTGTTTAAATTTATTAATCAATTTGCCCTCCGTGGTTTCACCCATTTAGGTCCAGATTCTGTGGGAACATAGTGATAAAAAGTAGTAATTCGAACTATCTACATACCAAGTTTAATGGCAATCATTTTAGATTTTTTTGCGGGTACGAATAATAAACATACAATTGCATGCACACGCTTTATAATATTAGTAAGATGATGACTGATCATCAGGACAAAAAATACTGAAGTCGTGTATGTGTCGGTGTGTGTGTGTGTGTGTGTACTTAAAAATGCGTTGAGCAATCAATGTGCCTGGTCACTGTTTATGATTTTAGGCTTAAATATAATTTAATAAGCAATTTATTTACAATTAAAAATATTTCCAGATGCCGAAAGTGGGTTCAGGTTGTGGGAAAAGAAGATTTGATATATGTTCCCAGAGAAAAGCTGCATACTTTGAAATATGTGTGTGGTTCTCACTTTAATAACAAAGACTTTAATAAAAAGAACAATCGCCTTAGAAAAGTCAGCCATACCATCGAAAAATTTTAAAGCTGATCCACTTCCTGATGAAATGTTGTTTGAATTTCCGTGCCATGTTTTTATAAACAATGAGTGTGACAAAGAAGTGTCACCATCCTTTGACTTTATAATTAAATATTCTCATTGTACCTTGACCTATCATAAGTGCAACTATATTAGCCTACATGGTGAATGAAGAATTTTATTTTAAAATACAATTATTCAACATGTGAAAGCTTTTCATTTTATTTCGAGCCCTCATTTTAGTCCAGCTTTGTAATTATAGTGCTAAAATGTTCACTATAGAGCGTGAGTTGGATTGATAATGTGGACTCGAAAATACATTATATGAATTTTATCAAAGTAGCATTAGCGTCGATTCACCCAGTAGAATTTATCGATATCGATAAAAGTGCTCACTACTATGTATTTTGTTCAGTTGGTAGTATTGTTATTTGACGTTCCTGACGTATTCTTCCGTGATATTGGTATTGATACGCCATGTAAATTCGATTTTATTACTTTGTATTAAGTCCTGTCTCTTAAAACGTAGTGATTATATTCTCTTTGGTTTTAGTAAACATTTTCACAACTTTAAGTAAGATATGTATATAGCATTACCGGTGAGATATGTGCTTCTTTCGGCCATTAAATCCATGTTTTCATGAAATGAATATCCGGTGTATAATGTTCTGTAACATAATTCGATATGAGAGACATGAACGGACAGAAAAGTGAAAGCCGAGATCTTTAGAGAAGATTTTCTCGTAGTGTCACGCACGTTAAAAGCCCTTCCCGCTAGAAAAATGCCTAAATAACAGTATCGATGCATAGCACTGTCTATTTTATATTCAGATTCACAATTAAAATACTATCCAGGGGATAAAAGCACCCAGCCTATCTTATATTATTGCAACTTTGTCCGTGTGCCAAATTCGCTTAGCACACATATATTATACACACATTATAAAAAAATTAAATAAAATTATATTAGTAAGCACTCAGGCTGCTGTTGTGCTGTCGCCTGTACTTTTAGTCCCAACTTACATACTTTTTTTAATACGGTGGCATGTAACCACGGCAATATCCCTTTTTAGTTACTTTTTCCAATTAACAAAGCTAATAGAAATGTTTCCTCATCTGAATTCACTCTATTACTAACTGTCCAAAATGCGTAGCCAACTGTGAGCCCGCTGCGTGAACGCTACGCACCCACGGCTTGTTCGCTGCACTTCTTGGCGCAACATGTGGAAAACATCTTACCTAGATTCAAAGTGGGAAATGTAGTTCTACATAAAGCACCAATATATAATTTATAACAGCTCTCAAAGTGCTTATGTATATGTGTACCGCAAGTTTTTTTTATGTATATTCTTGTCCTCTGTTAAGAGTTTTGTCGAGAACTTTAATTCAAACTTGAAACCTTTTGTCCTGCCAGGATTTCCACCTATAACTAGTTGCTTTAGGGACATAATGTAATGGTCCTGAAAAATAATACAATAATTTATTAAAATATAATAAATAATAAATGATGCTATGTATTTATAACACAATACAAATGCAAGGAATTAGTCCATTAGAGATACAGCTCTGAAATTTGTTTATTCAATAGTCAAACCAAAATAAGTATATTAAACCAAGATGACGTAATAACGACAATCTTGTCTACCAACAGATTTTTCATAGTTTAAAATCAAAAATGAATATCGCATAATTTTAAGGTATGCAGATTCCCACACGTATTTTAAAAAAGACTATTTAAATGAGCAGATTTCGCCATCGCGGTGACTGAGTAAATATTATGTACGATTTTAATGAGTACTATCGATATTATTTTTATAAAAATATAAATGTCATTTACCATCAATCGCACAACCAAGATAACATGAGACATTTTGTCCAAATATTTTATCAGTTCCTTATCGCGTGCAAAACAAATAACAAAGCCCCGGGGGTGAATTAGTAAGAAGGCAGCGGTGGTCCGTTTGAATAAGCAAAGTTCTTTCATTATTGAGGAAATCGTAATCGAACTTATCGCACACAAACTGCAATGGGAAATTTGAAAATTTTCAACCGGAATTCAAATTACGGAAACAAGGCGATATTGCCACTTAATGCAATAAATATTTTAACATGCTTATGAGAAAATAGATATGTAATTTATTGGAAACTAGAATAAAATTTAAAAAGTATGCGTTGTTTTGTTTATAATTGTATTAATAAAATGGAAAAATTAAATTAAGCTTCAGTTGTCATGTTACAACAAAAGGAGAACTTTAAGGTGGTAGCTCAAGGGCCATTTTCATACATTTTGTTTCGGCTTTAATCTGGGTAACTAAACAAGTATTGGCAAGTAAAGAATTTAAATTCACGTCTAGTTAGCTTGCCACAATCTCTGTCATTGTGTCAGTCAATTTTTTATCGTATTTCGTTCGGAATTTTCAGTAATGCATATTTTTTTAATTAATTAAAATAGCCTCTGACATTTGTTTTTATGTTTTACTTATCTAATTTAATTACGTACATAATTATTTTATAAATAGGGATAAAAGGCATGATTAGTGTTTTGAAAACTTATTCTCCAGTGTCATCTAACTGAAAGTATCTTACAACAAAATTAATTTGAGGTTAGACCAAAAACAAATAGAGTGACTGTTTGAGAGTGACATACCCCTGGGTGTACGAGCTTTTGCCCGCGGCTCCACCCACGATATAAAGTTTTTCGGGCTATAGTTTTCCCTTATAAAAGTCACGCTATATATTTTCCCGTAAGCCTATGTTCTTCCCAGGGTCTCAAACTGTCCCCATACCAAATTTCATCTTAATACGTTGGGTAGTTTTTGAATTTAACACGTTCAGGCAGACAGATGCAGCGGGGGTGTTTTACTATATATTTATGTAGAACTTTTAAGAGGAACAATCCCGTCATACATTATTGTTGCATAACTTTAAACGTTTAAGCAGAGCACGCAACAGAAGCTCTCAAAACTAATAAATTTTGCCCGTTTTGCAACATGTTTCATTACTGCTCCGCTCCTATTGGTCATAGCGTAATGATATATAGGCTATAGCACTCCACTAACAAAGGGTTATCCAACACAAAAATATTTTTCAGTCTGAACCGGTAGTTCCTGAGATTAGCGCGGTCAAACAAACAAACAAACTCTTCAGCTTTATATAATAGTATAGAAGTATAGATTCAATAATGAGATTCATCAACTAATGTATTGTCAAGTTATAAAATGTTTAGCGACTTTTGTAACATTGAAATGATAACCTTAAGGCGATACCTCAAGGTCCATTTTCATACATTTTGTTTCACCTTTAATCTGGGTAACTAAACAAGTATTGGCAAGTAAAGAATTTAAATTCACGTCTAGTTAGTGATTAGTTCTCGCAGTTGAAAGAAAAACGTAAAAATAATTAATAATCATGGATATTTCGGCCTTTAAAATTTCGTTATTAAATTTTAAAGGCCGAAATATCCATGATTAATCCTTAATCTGTACTCTTCTTTGGTAAGTGATTTATGGTCCGTTTCAATGTTCAGGTATTTTGTAAATTAGTATTTGTTCATCGACTTTTGTTGCTGACCGTACGAAGATGGTTCTAACAGAGAGATTTTTTTTAAAATATGCCTGATTAGTCTAAAAACAACACTTTTCTATATTCCCATACAAAAGATTCGTAATAATACTTAAAAATCAATTTAAACTTTAATACCATATCATAAAGTTTAAGTGTTAGTGGAGGGCTTCCGGGAAGGCAAAACAATTTAATGACGTTATAGCATAAATAGTAATGTCAATATTTATACGATGGAAAGAATTATAAGTGTTTTAAAATTTTTATTTTTTAACATAATGTAATTATCTCTTATCATCTCTATCAACTCTATTTTTTCTTTTTTTATCTTACTAGCTGACCCGGTGCAGTGTCCCGAATAGCAGAATAAGTACTTATTAAAAAAAAATAAAAAAGAATCGACTGTTAGTGGGTACGAAGTTCGCCCGGTCAGTTTTAAATATTTTGTAATACTTAATTTCGAAGAAAAATATCAAAAGCCGAAAAATGCTTCATGACATCATACATACGATTGAAGGAAGTAGTTCCTTGGTGCAATTTACTATTCACTTAAAAAAAACTAAGACACCGTCATTTATCAATGTCAAATGTCAATATTACAATAGCTACGCCAAGTCTAACACTGTCACTTTCAAAGAGAGAGAGAAACAAAAAAACAGTCACTTCACTGCAAATTTTTTACTGCAAAACGTCTACCGTACCTACCTACGCCTGGAGTCGTATATATGACGTCATTTGGTGCTTACGTCGTTTTATAATAAAACAAAATTAAAAGTGAAAATCTTGAATGGAATATCTGACTTTAGAAAAAAATAAAAATATGGGTCTCATAATTTTAGTCATAAAACATAAACATTTGAGTATGTTGAAAAAATGAAATATTGTCAATTGGTCACATTATTTCAATTCTTTAAAACCAAAGGGAAACTATTAACGTACTTGAGTGGTACTGGCAGATACAAAAAGAAAAGTTTTAAATGGAAAAATATAGTCACGTTACTTTTCAGTAATATTATCTTTTGATAAACAACAATTTAAGGGCAATTGTAATATATGGTTAAGTGCAAAGAGTTAAATAGCTTTTAAACATCTAGAACTCAATATACCAGAGTCTTTATAATAAAGCAAGCAAGCAATCATTACATTCTATTCAGCTACCTCTGATTGCATTTTTTTTATTTTTATTGGTAATATTTTGGCCATTTCATCGCACAGCCTATATTCCTCGTGCATCATGGCGGCTGCATCTTCACTGTTCTTGCAAATACCAACCACTGCCTGGTATGAATCGTAACTTTTCTGAACGTAGCTCAATTGTATGCTTTTGTCTAAACCAATTCTCTTCATACTATTCCGTCCAATAAATGCATAGGCGCTAATCACTGGCCTAATGAGATCGTAATCCAGCTTAACAGGCATTCCGCCATTCTTATCCTTAACAGAATCCAAGAAATGATCATAATTCTCAATACTCTTTTCACAAAGCATATTTATTTTTTTCAATGCATGCGGTGTAGGTTTCTCTTTAGTTTTATTCAACTTGTCCAGTTTTATATTCAGTATATCTGAATACACTTCTCCCAGTTCAAACCATATTTGCCTACAATACTGTAAGTAGTATAAGGGATTAATCTCTTTAATAAGATCCTCGAGCATGTCAATGCGCCGTTTCTGCATTTTTGCTCGGCGCTCGTCATCTTCTTCAAAAAATGCCAAATAGCTGTATGACTGTGAACTGTCTTGAACCAACTCTATATAGTCGGATGCTAATGTGTCCAGCTTGTAATACTCTTTGGCTTTATTTAACCAACTTTGACAGCTTAAGAAAACTTCCCTTGCGTCTTGGTATGTGAGTAAAAATTTGTCCCCTATTTTATTCTCATATTTGGAGACATCTAGATCTGGAAAGATCAGGTTCTTAATATTACCACCGCAGATATTTTCATTGTCTTCCAGGGTAAGATTTGACATATCTGGAATTAAATGAATATAATTTATGGTTACAACATTTTCAAACTAAGGGCATGTATAATTTTTTTTATTTATATATCATGTAGAACTTTTACACTATAATACTTTAGCTAAAATCCTTATGTCCATTATGGCGATGTACTATTTAAGTGAAATACCCCGGCTTGGCCATAGGACCTTTGGCCCTTTCCTGGGACCTGGTGCCCTGGGTGACCTCATGCTAAAGCCAATATTTAATATCTGTTGTCACTCTACCAAATGGTAACTTTACCACCAATCATGACTAACATAGTACATCACTGAATGATTATACTATAAACTAACCAATACAAACCTGTAATAGCATCAGTCATCCTTTCAGCATCACTCAAAAGTCTAGCTTTAGATGCAGTCATAAGTAATATACAGTATTTGGCCCAACATCTTGCTACATCTGCAGATCTGTGTTTAAACGTCTCCAATTTTGCCAAATGTGCTTCCTCATCACTCTCTATAGCAGTTAACTTTTCTTCGTACCTCTCTAAGATTGTAGAGGCGGCTGCTAAATGATGCCTTGATTGATAAAAACCATTCTGCTCTGCAAAGAACTGGGACAATGTTGCAGAATTTAATGCCCAATCAATTGGCTCATAGTCTTTGTATTGCAATTGTCTTCTAAGTGTGATGTGACAATAAATAGCCGATTTCAAATTCTCTTTAAGTGCTCCAAACACCTGAGCCAAATAATACATTGTTAATGTGTAAGCTTTTTCTAAAAACATGAAATCTTCCACCACATTCTCTCCGGTGTAGTTTATAATGTGTTCTATAGGCAAAGGCATTTTCAATGTGCATTTGAAGTTTTCATACAAATCTTTAGCTTGGACCAAAAAGGATTTGGCTTTTTTTGGCTCATCTCTGTTAGACCACAGTATGCCTAGATTGTTGTAAACATTAATTAATGTGACAATTATTTCTGGTTTTGATGCATTTGGAACAAGGAGGTCAACAGCTTCCATTAATATCTTTTCACTAGATGTGAGCTCTTCTGTCTCCATGTCAATGATCCCTATATTTAATAACACTGATCCCAGCATAGCATCTAGCCTGTTTCCATCTAAAACAGCATCAGAACCAATTAATTTCTTCAGAGATTCGCTCATGTTAGAGAGTATCTTTTTCGCCTTATATTTAGATAAATAGGGTTCATTTTCTGGGTCATTTTTACTGTCTTCATCGAGAAGTTTGCGAACCTTTGTATAGTTTTCTTTAAAATCATTCAATATTTCTTTAGCACTCATGTTGCTTGACATTTTTAAGAAATCTTTTAATAAACAATAAACTATCAGTGCCAACAAGGTACCTCCACTACTTACTTAAATGTGTATATGTAACTGCAAGAATAAACTTATGAAATTTAAGCTGCAATAGGAGACTATATTTTCAAAAATGATTTTTACATGAATCCCCGACTCAAAATTTTATTTGTATTATGTTGACACTTGACGTTTCGGAATTCTGACAAATGATAGATCTAACTATTGTTCTAACTTCAGAGTTGCAAGCATGATGGTACTCATGCTAGAAACCAGAGACAAATAAACTACTAGAAAACTCAGTCAGAAGAAACACACTATTGCATTTTGTTGTCATTTGACAACGTGACACACTCGCTAATTCTCTTTGCACTCGCTTGGAAATATATTATAATTCTATTTGCGCTTGTGAGTTGTGACTCTGGCTGTGCCCCCTTGTGCATCACGTGACGTTCACACGGCGCACTCTAGCGTTATTTCAATAGTGTAATGGGCTCATCGCATCTTTTATAATATTGGCATATTAACGTCTAAAATATGAACAATTCGATACAACTTTCACAACTTCTTGGCGCGGCTGTGAAACAGGAGTAAGGAGTTTTTATCCTAACAGATATAATATTACATCTCCCACTTCACCTTCCTGCTTATCTTCTCAATTCCAGTACCTAAGTAGTTCTATTGTTAGGTATTTATCAGACACCAAATAAATTAGTATTAATCAATAACACCTTTTAATTAATATTTCTCCAGTTCACGTCGGTACAAACACGCCATTCCTTTTTGGCTCGGGCACACAGAGTGTTGCCACATAAAATATGATATTGCCAACACAAATGTTTACACCACCCCTCAATACATATTTTATGTCCTCAAATACAAATTACCACCCCTTAAATGAACTCTATTTAATTTCCAAAACACAATTAACTTGCAACACATTACTACCCTTCAAACACTAAATCCCTAAGCTTTCTAAATATAGTTCCACCCAATGCCTTAGTAAAAATATCCGCCACTTGGTCACTGGTATTAACATAATGTAAACTAATATAACCTCTCTCTAATTTTTCTTTTACAAATGACTGTTTAATTTCTAAATGTTTAATTCTTGAATTACCAGTGGCCATTAATGCCATTTTAATACTAGACTGGTTATCCTCATACAAGTCTATAATCCCTTTGAACTCAAATGTTAATAATATATCTCTAAGCCAACAAGCCTCACTTGTGGCTGTACACAATGCAATAAATTCGGCCTCTGTTGAAGACAGTGCGACTGAACTTTGTTTTTTAGAAAACCAAATGACTGAACATCCAAAAACTTTAAACAGACAACCCGTTGTAGACTTACGGTCATCAGAACCCCCCCAGTCACTGTCAACATAGCCTACTACCTCATTACTACACTCTCGTTTGTAAACTAAACACAAATCAATAGACCCTTTTACATATCTTAAAACATTTAAAAGAAGTTTATATAAAAGCAAAGATGCACAACTTTGATACCTACTCAGAATACTGACAGTTGCACAAATATCTGGCCTAGTGCCCATTGCTGCATATATTAGGCTGCCTATTAATTTTCTACACTTATTCTCAATTTCAACACTTTCAGAGTTATCCTTCTTTAATAAATTAAAATTAAAATTCTTATCAATAGGTAATGTCAATGGCTTACAATCATACATTCCATATGACTTTAACAATCTTCCAAGGTAATCTTTTTGTGAAATAGTTGTTACCCCTTTAACCAAATCCTGTTTCACATCAATACCCAAGAATTTACTAATAGTTCCCATTTCTTTCATTTTAAAAGTTTTACACAAGGTCTCTCTTAACAATAACATCTCAGCATTGCTATTACTAAAATACAATATATCATCCACATACAACAGTAAATATGTCTTATTACTATTTTCACATTTTGAAAACAAACAATAATCTTTGCCACACTGTTTATAACCTATTGATGACATAACGCTATTAAATGTCTCATTCCAATATTTAGGAGATCTCTTTAACCCATAAATTGACTTATTAAGTTTCACACATTTAATCTCTGACCCTTTAGGTAAAGTTAAATACAACTCTTCATCTAACTTAGCATTTAAAAATGCACTACAAACATCCATTTGACTTATTTGTAAATTTAATTTTGTTGCGACTGATACAAAGATACGGAAAGTATTTAGCCTAGCTACCGGCGCATATAAATCATATTCATCATAACAATTTTGTTCAAAACCCCTAGCTACTAATCTAGCCTTAAAATTATTGTCCTTTTTTCTGAACACCCACTTAGAACTTATTACATCTTTTCCTTTAGGTATACTTTCTATTTCTGTCCATGTCTCACATTCCTGTAGTTGTTGTAGTTCCTTTTCAATAGCCTCTTTCCATTGACTTGCCTCTGAAGACATCATTGCTTCTTCATAGCTTTTAGGTTCCTCTTCTAAAGCTAAAAATCCCAGGTCATAATCTTCTAGTATTTTAGGTTTAATAATCTTCCGTCCTCGTCTGGTCTCAATTGGTTTATCTTTTCTCTCATCCGTTTCACTCTGCTGTATTGCTTCATTTTCACTTTCAACTATATCTGGTGTACTTTCCTCTATTCTCTCCTCTCTGATTATATCCTCTGGGTCAATGATTATCTTCTCTTTTGTTGTTCTTTCTGTACAGGTATATCTAAGCAAATAACAGTTTCCTTCTCATTTTGATATTCTTCACTGTTTTCTTCTAAATTTGTTGCTTTCCTTTTCAGGAATACAATGTCTCTTCTAATATGGACTTCCTTATTATGTGGGAAATATATTCTGTATCCTTTACTATCATCATAGCCAATAAATAGTCCCTTCTCCGATTTGACATCCCACTTTAATCTTTTCTCTTTTGGTATATGCACATACACTTCAGTCCCAAATACTTTGTCTAAATTCGAAATATCAAAATTTTTACCTGTAAATACTTGATAAGGAGTTTTGCCTTCCACTTTACTATGGCTTGTTCTGTTCAATACATACACTGTAGTGTTTATGGCTTCTGCCCACAGCTCTTTAGAAAGTGACTTACTACTCAACATAGATCTTGCCGCCTCAACTAGCGTTCGCATATCCCTTTCAGCCTTCCCATTTTGCTCTGGTGTGTAAGGCACTGTAGTCTGGTGTTCTATACCCTTTTCATTTAACATGTGTTGTACTGACGAGTTAACAAACTCTGTCCCATTGTCTGTACGCAATACTTTTATTTTAAACCCAGTTTGTCTTTCAGCCCATTGTATAAAATATTTTATCTTATCACATGTTTCACTCTTTCTCTTCAGAAAATAAACTGTACGAAATTTAGAATAATCATCCTTTAACAATAAAAAATATCTTGAACCACCAATACTTTTAACCTCCATCGGCCCACACAAATCTGCATGAATCAGTTCTAATGGTGCCTTAGTGTACTGACAAGCACGACTAAAAGGTAATCTATGAATTTTTCCTTCTAAACATGATATACATTGCTCACTATCACTCTTATATTCTATGTTATTAGATTTGAGCACTTTCTTAACATACTCCATATTTTGGTGACATAACCTCTCATGCCATTCAGACAATGTTGAAACCATCGCATGGTGTTCTGGTTCAGTTTGAAACACATCTAAGATATAACAATTACCATTACGATTTCCAACAGCACACAATACCTTGTCTTTGTATACCAAACATTTATCATTTGATAAATTAACTTCGTAACCTCTTTGGACAGCACTTGTTACTGAAAATAGGTTCATCTTTATCTCTGGCACATACAGTACATTCAATAATCTAGACTTTATATAGTTACTACCGTCAAATATAAATAATTCAACTTCGCCTATTCCAAGGACTGACAATCGCCGACCATCTCCAACAATGACACATCTCTCCGTGACTGATTTATAGTTTGTCAAAACAGACCTGTCCCCTGTCATGTGTTCACTCGCTCCACTATCAATCAGCCAACTCTGGTTATTAAATTGTTTTTGGTCACCTGCCAACATATTCCTTGAAGACATAGTTGTCACCATAAACGCGCTTTCTCTATTTTTTGAAATCAATTTAAATTTATTTGTCGGGCTAACACTTTTATCACTGACTTTAAATTTACAATTTTCTTTTAAATGTCCTACCTTGTTGCACACAAAACATTTTCTACTGTCCTTATTACTTTTACACTGTTGAGCGAAATGTCCCAATTTACCACACTTAAAACACTTTTATCTTGACCAAATTTTCCCTTGTGTTGTATATAAAATGCTGAATTCTCCATTTCTTTTTCCCTGGAGTTCATTCTTTCTTCTTCCACAAGCAGTCTAGCCACTAAATCATCATAAGTTTGTTTGCTTGTATCCACAGACTCCCATGCTGATATAAAGTGTGCATAGCTCTCCGGTTGAATTGTAAAAATCGCTGCTGTAACATCAACGTACTTGTAGCTGATTTCGCTTCGTACACCTTGAGAAGCCTCATCCACATATCTGCAGCATTCTCGCTGTTTATTACATGCACCATCACAGCTTCACTTAGTCGTGACACAATAATAGATTGAGCCTTGGCATCCTGTATTAACCAAGCGGCCATATTTGTGTCCGGCTTTTTCTCTTCTCCACTGACGTATTTAAATAATTCTGCCCCTTTCAGTATTACTGAAATCTGGAATTTCCATACATTCCAATTCTTTTGCCCTTCGAGCTTTAATAAACCCATGGTATTGAAGTTGTGAGTCTCCATCTTTGATGCCTCGTCTGATGCCACACTACACACCGCGCAGCCTCCACAGACTTAGCTTTCCTGCACGACTTCCTGGCACCGTGCACCCTTGCACTGCCTTGGCTCGCCGATCGCCGATCACCCTGACGCCGACGCTCCGTAGTCGCAACCGCCAACAACGCCTCCACGTGCGCGCCAATATATACTCACACTTCGCCTTTACACTTTCACCCGATCATGAACTACCGGTGACTGGGCCCATAACCTATTGTTAGGTATTTATCAGACACCAAATAAATTAGTATTAATCAATAACACCTTTTAATTAATATTTCTCCAGTTCACGTCGGTACAAACACGCCATTCCTTTTTGGCTCGGGCACACAGAGTGTTGCCACATAAAATATGATATTGCCAACACAAATGTTTAC